>NC_085034.1:12803908-13103908 GCF_963692335.1 Osmerus eperlanus
GGCACAGTAGTATTAAATACATGGTGCTACATACAGTTAGAGCTCGCTCTATTTTAACAGTTCGTTTCACAAAAGTTACGATTGCTCATTTCAATCTATCTTAGCCTCACACGGGGCACCATTATGTAGCGGGGTTTGCTCGTTTAAAGATAGAAATACTTAATTTATCATAAAGTCTGGGGCACCACCCTAATATTGGTTTAGGACATTAGGGAATCCTATGTTTAATATGTAATAATCAGTCTCATCTTTAGGAATGAATTCGTTCTAAGAGTAGAGCCAATCGTAACATCAGTGAACACGCACGTCAAAATATCTTTACAATGAATTTATTCAAGTAAGGTAAACAGATCTTATGAAAAGTTGGATTATGGGTTTGATATGAGAGATTGGTTTCAATGAACAGAATGAAATGGTCTAACTTAAAGAAAGGCAGAAATTGTACAGTCAGTGATTACATCCTTACAAATCATAAACAGAGCTCACGCCAATGCCATGTCGAGGAGGAAAGAGCGTTAGCCATAGTTACGTTTGATCAGGGGTTGATCAATGATGTTGAGGGCGGTTTGCGCCAAAGGTCCATTTGAAGAATCTGAAGTCACAGCGCGGCTGCGCTGGGTCATGTGACTGAGTCTGCGGGATCTCAGTGAAGTCGCATTTGGAATTGCGTTTTTGGTTCTTCTGTTGAAACGTCCAGATAGTGTCGCGATCACTATAAAGTTGAATCTCAGGAGAAGCTTGGCGACGTCCTTGGAACGCCAATCCTGATGGCGTTCATGCCATGGTCGGTTTCGCTGGAGTCCGAGATTGATGGTCATCTTAGGGCTTTATACAGTTCGAGGGAGGACCCGTCTGGGGTCAGATGTGGATTGGGGGAAGCTGGGTTCTCAACTCCCCCCTCCTTCCTTCACACCTACCAAAGGTGTGATCTGATCTCTGGCTGGTTCATTCGATTGGTTCAAATATTGTTCTGGACATCTTGGTACAGTTACAAAATATAGTTGAATGATTGTTTTATTATGATAGCTTCGTGTAGATACCAAGAATGACGTGGTTATCTTTCAGGAAGAAGGAGTTGTTACTAGAATCAAGATTTCAGTGAACACAACATTAAAACAAAGTAACAAACATAACACAAATATCCCTCTCATAATTCTCCACCTTGTACTCTTGTGGTAAAGGTGAAGTCTCAAGACTTTCCTCAAAAGTTCTGATCAAGGTATGTTCTTTGTTCAAATCGCCGCCGAAACGGATAGCAAATGGTCGCTGGAGACGTGTTGTCTAAATCAGGCCCTTTGAAGCTTGCAAGCTAGCAGGAGGGCTGATTAGGTAGATTGGGGAGGTCGTCCCCCCCATTCTATGGTTCCTTTGCATCGGCGTTTGGTGGGTAATCAGCATACTGAGGGTGTCACAAGGGCTGATTAGGTTTGTCTGATGTGATTGAATCACTCTTCAGGTGTGGCAAGATGTTGGCTCCGTGTGGTCTTGTGGACCTCACTACATCTATCATTCCTTCACAATTCATCCAAGCTTCAAGAATTGTTTGAAAACAAGCTGAAAGAGTATCTGAGCCGTAGGAAACCAATTGAATCCACGTGTGTCACTGGGGAAACGCCAAGGCAGTTGAGGTGTCCTACCGAGTAACAAAGCTGATCGCAAAAACCGGGAAGCCACACACCATTGGGGAGGATTTGATTTTACCTGCTGCCAAAGAGATGGTTGGAGTCATGATTGGTGAGAAAGCAGCTAAACAACTTAATTTGATTTCTTTGTCTGATAACACAGTAAAGCTCCGTATTGATGATATGGCTGAAGATGTGTTAAAGCAGCTAGTGAGCAGAATACGAGCAAGCTGTTTCTATGCTCTCCAGGTTGATGAATCGACAGACATTTCAAGCTTGGCAAATTTGTTTGCTTTTGTCAGATATGAACATGATGGAGAAATACATGAAGATGTTCCGTTTTGCAAACCTTTACCCCCACACAGGGCTGGACTGGCCATCTGGCATACCGGGCATTTGCCCAGTGGGCCGACGCATTTTTGGGCCGAATCGCCGATATAATTTATAAGCTTTTTTTTCGGGCCGGCCCATTAAGAACTGACAGCGGCCCATTAGTAAAAATTTTTTGGTCGGGCCAGCCCATAGAGAACTGACAGCGGCCTATTGGTTAATTTTCTTTATTGGCACTGGCCTGACCCAATCAAATCCAGGAACCCCCTTCCCCTGAATCATAATATCGCCTCCCGCAGGCCTTGAGACACGAGCTGTTGGCTAATGCATATGCTGGTTTAGCATCGTTAAAGTTTAGCATTGCTAGAATGGAGAAACAACCACCAAAGCGCAAGTGAGGCGCAGAAAAGTTAAGGGAGAAAAATATTTAAAAATCTAAAGGCGAATGCCACAAAACTTGCCAACATGTTGGGGCTTTAGCTGCTTCAACATCAGCATTACCTCTAGAGGAAGGAGGAGAGGTGGCTGTCTCAGAGAGGCCAAAACATAGGCTATTGACAGAGTCAGGGAAGAAGCCGAGGAGGAGGAGAGTGACCATGACAGGGCCATGGGAGCGAGTGAGGAAAAGATGGAAGAAATAGTAGTTGACGACGTGGTATGGAGTAGGCAAATTAACAGGGACTCAGGAAGGGAGGGAGGCTGTGTGTGTGTCTGTATTGTATTTCAATCAGGAGAGACCTGGGATGAGTGAAATATGTTTATTACAGAATAATAAATGTACTATAGTGTTTGGAGCTTGAACCCCACGGGGAATTATATAGATCAACGGGCGCCTGCCCAACGCCCAAAGAAGAATCCCTCACAAAGTCCAGACACTGGTGGCGGTGGCGGCAGCCGACGACCAATCGAGCCGAAGACTGAGACAGGAACCGGGTGGCGACGGGGTGGTGGAGGGTCGCGCACTTGATAGCATGAACAAACTACACAGGGAGAGAATCGTATTTAAAGGCACGGATCATGTGACGCCATTAATTGATAGGCGGGAGCGCTAATCGACCTGAACCCCAGTGACCGCCCGACCAGGGAACGGGGGAAGGTAGGGCGGCAACTTATATTTTATTTTATTGTATATTTTATTTAATTCTAAATCCACTTAGTACTGCTAGTTTATGTACCCTTAGTGTAGATAGTCGACATATTTAAATTTTAGGTCCCTATATGTTTATTGTATGCACCTTCCTGCCAAAGCAAATTCCTTGTCTGTGCAAACTTTCATGGCGAATAAATCCCATTCTGATTCTGATTCTGTTCTTAGCGGGGGGAGTGAGCAGTGTACACTACGATTAAGCCCGAGTGCAGGGATCAGTCTGAACTTGCGCAAGCTTCATTTCAATCAGGAGAGACCTGGGATGAGTGAAAGATGTTTATTACAGAATAATAAATGTACTATAGTGTTTGGAGCTTGAAACCCACAGGTAGTTATATAGATCAACGGGCGCCTGCCCAACGCCCGAAGAAGAATCCCCAAAAGTAAAAGGTTAGGAAGTTAGAGACCAGAAAAAAAAAAACATACTCCCCAACAGGAAGTAACCATGAACCGCTGGGGAATAAGCAACACAAACACAACACAACTCCTGGCCAGAGGCCGATGCCCTAGTGCATGAATGAGTTATGTGCTAGAGGGCCGACCCCCTCATGCTGTCGGTGTTTGCCTAGGCTGGCTGAGGCCCGACACCCTCAGGAATGAAGGTGATAGCCTTTGGCGGCTTTGGTCGGCTAGAGACAGCCTGTGCCGGCTGGAGGACCGACGTCCCCGCGTACGTGAGTCTAGGTGTGCTATAGGGCTGACGCCCTTGAGTCTATGTGAACAGCCTGTGCCGGCTGGAGGACTGACGTCCCGCGTACGGATGACCCTATGTAGGCTAGCGGGCCGAAGCCCTTGAGTGTGTGAGCAGCCTTTGCCGGCTGGAGTGCATGTGAGCCTTTGTTGGTTGGAGGACCGACGCCCTCGTGACTTGTGATAGCCAGAGAGGCAGGAACCAGGGACCCTCTGTTTACATACAGAAACCAAGTCGCTGTATACGCAGGCAACGTTAGCATCGAGCCTGTAAACACGAGTTTAACGAGAGACACGGTAACAACACCGACCACCAGTTATTTGCAAGTACTCACCGAGAGCCGTTAGGGCCGTAGCGATATTTGGGCCTCGATGATGGCAGCAGAATCAGGATGAACGAATGAAGAGTACGCTGATGAAGACCAGCGGCCCAGCTGCTGCAGAGACACAGTGGACAACCCTTGCAAGGCAGCGGATGTCGCAGCGCCTATTCTGAATGAATAGCCTGAATACCGTCCAGGGGGAAGGTTGCATTTGGCTACGACCTGTGCTAGATGGTGGCTGAACCAGGATTGTGACATGGGATTATTGGTAGTGGTTAAGAAGAGGGGGGAGAGTGGACCGGAGGGGGACCTCCTCTTTACGTATCTAAGCATAGATAAGAAAGGACAGAAAGGACCCCCAGTGTTAGCAATGATGATCGTGCAAGAGCCTCCGGTTTTGGAATGTTTGAGAAGCAGATTGAAGAAATCAGGGTGAAACGTTAAGTCAGAAAAACACACATCAGTGGCAGGATTGCACACGTTTGACCGAGTTGTGAATTCCCCGCACCGTAAAAACCCATAGAAAGCCATTAAAAAAATACAATCCAAGAGGGAATGGATGTAGGGGGAAAAGCAACCGCGTCTGAGTACCGAGAGCATGGCGTGCAGAATAGACAGAGTGAAAGGGAGTCTATCATCCACCTTAGCGGGGAAAACTTTGCCAATGCCTTTGAACAGAAGTTTGACTGCTGAATTAGTGAGGGAGACTGCAGGGAGTGCTCTTCTAATCTAGGGCCAGCGACGCGAGGGGGGGGGGACGGCCATGGGCCACTGGCTGGCGTCCGGGCACAGATTCCTGAATACCTGAAAGTTGAAACGGGACAGGGAATCAGCTATCACGTTATCGTGGCCTGGCACGTGACGTGCTGTGAGGATGAAGTTGTGACTAACGGAGAGCCATGTGATGCGTCTCATGAATGACATGAGCGGGCAGTTAGAGCGGCCCTTGTTGATGATGCTCACCACGGCCTGATTGTCGCACAAAACAGCTATCCGCTTACGACGCCACGACTGGCCCCACAGGTAACTTGCGACCACGACGGGGTAGATTTCGTGCAGGGCGGATGAGGCACCGGGCGCAGCGAAGTCATGGGGCCACGGGCTGGCGAACCACTGCTCCTGATAGAACCCCCCAAAACCAACGGACGGCGCGAAGTTGGTAAAAAAAACGCAGAGAGTCCGAAGACCAAACCACGTCGTAAAAGAACGACGCACCGTTCCAGCCCTCGAGCAACTGCAACCATAACGATAAGTCGGACCGGCAACCATCTTCCAAGCAAACGGGATAGAGCAAGCCAGACACAGAGGAAGCCAAAACGAGCATCCGGGAGATGAACGAGCGACTAGGGATGGGGATCGTTAATTTTTATCGATATTGATACAATTTTCGAGACTGCTTAATGATCCTAGTCTTTATCGATACCACTATCGATACTTTTCTGGGGTGAACTTGAGCTAACCACCATCTAAATGAATGAATTTGGCAAATGTTAAACATGTGGCAGCACCCACACAACCCACGCCACACTTTATGTAAACAAGATTACTGAACAACATTTATAACAATAAGTTAAACAGATGTCAAATAGAACAAGGGGAATGTGTTGCTCTCAGGTGGAGGCTGGATAAAAGGAGCACATATTTGCACAATGGATCCTGGCTCTGGCTAAATCTACAATTGTCCACTACAGATGTACTATCCACAACCTGGATGAGTAAATAGTATAAATGGCTGTGATTGTCACGGCTGTACTGAGGACCCAAACGCACGACACACAAGGTTCTGGATGTGCGCAGATTTTATTTGAGAGAGAGAGATGGGGAGGACGGGTGAAGGTAACTGGTGGATGGTGGAGCGGGGTACCGGTAAGAGGACTGGAGGACTGGAAGCGGTGATCTGGTTGAGACAGAAACAAGGTGAGCACAAAAACAGGCGTAGTCTTGTCAGAAAAACACAGAAAGCCAGGAATACAGACGTGGGGTCGGTGATTCAACAAACTGGCGAGTAGTGGGTGACAATCCGGGGTTTAAGAGCTGTGGTGTTGATGAGGGAATGAGCCGCAGGTGAGTTGAGTTACCTGGAGGGAGTGAAGAAGTGGAATGGATGACTGGACCTGGAAGAAACAGATTAGAACCCGGTCTGGCCTAGGCCGGGGACATGACAGCACCCCCCCCTCTACGGGCGCCTCCAGGCGACCGACCGGGAGCAGCCGGGTGGGCCCGATGGAAGGCTCTAACCATCTGCGGGTCCAGGATGCGAGAGCATGGGACCCACGAGCGCTCCTCGGGACCATAGCCCTCCCAGTCCACGAGATATTGAAAACCGCGACCCCGGCGGCGTACGTCCAGCAGCCGCCGGACCGTATACGAGGGATGGCCATCGATCATGCGAGGAGGAGGCCGGAGCCTGTGGGCACAAGGGACTAGAGGACACAGGCTTGACCTGGGGGGTATGGAACACCGGGTGCACCCGGAGGGAGGCGGGAAGTCGGAGACGAACAGCACAGGGGTTTACCAGCCTCTCCACCACAAAAGGTCCCACAAAGCGCGGTGCCAGCTTCCTAGAGTCCACCTTGAGGGGCAAGTCCTTCGCCCAAAGCCATACCCTCTGCCTGGGGTATAGGTAGGTGCAGGGGTGCGATGCCGATCAACCTGCTTCTTGGACGGAGCCGCCGTATGGAGCAGGGCGGAGCGGGTGCTCTCCCAAACTCGTCGGCAGCGGCGAATATGTGCTTGGACAGAGGGAACTGCCACTTCCTCCTCCTGGGCAGGGAATAGTGGAGGTTGATAGCCCAGAGAACAGTGGAAGGGGGAGAGGCCAGAGGAGGCATTGAGCAACGTGTTGTGGGCGTATTCCACCCAGGCGAGATGCGAGCTCCAGGAAGAAGGGTTGGCAGTTGTGACGCAGCGTAGAGCTGCCTCCACCTCCTGGTTCACCCTCTCCGTCTGGCCGTTGGTTTGGGGGTGGTACCCAGAGGATAGGCTGACCTTGGCTCCAATGGCTGTGCAGAAAGCCTTCCAGACCCGGGAGGTGAACTGGGGACCCCGGTCAGACATAATGTCCACCGGGAGTCCATGGAGGCGGAACACGTGGGTAACCAGAAGGTCGGCAGTCTCCTTGGATGACGGAAGCTTGGGTAGGGCCACCAGGTGAACTGCCTTGGAGAAGCGGTCTACCACCGTGAGGATGGTGGTTCTTCCGTCAGAGGGTGGAAGGCCGGTGACAAAGTCCAAGGCGATGTGGGACCAGGGTCGGCCCGAACTGGTAGAGGACGTAGGAGACCTGCTGGAGGATGGGTAGATGTCTTGCTCCGTGCGCAGGTGGCGCAGGCTGACACAAAGGAGCGTGTGTCCGCTGTCGTGGTGGGCCACCAGAATCGTTGACGTGCAAAGGCCAAGGTACCGGACATGCCTGGGTGGCAGGTAAGGTGAGTAGAGTGCGCCCATTGAAGGACCGGGGTCCGGACTGCATCGGGAACAAAAAGGCGGTTGGGTGGACCGGTGCCAGGGTCGGGTTGATGCACTTGAGCTTGAGTGACTGCCGACTCGATCTCCCACGTAACCCCCGCTACAAGACAGGAGGGAGGCAGTATAGGTTCCGTAGTAGCCTCTCCTTCATGGGGGCCATGTAGGCGAGATAAAGCATCTGGCTTGGTATTCAGGGAACCGGGACGGTAGGTCAGATGGTAGTGGAACCTTCCAAAGAACAAGGCCCACCGGGCCTGGCGGGAGTTTAGGCGCTTGGCCGTCTGGAGGTAGGCAAGGTTCTTGTGATCGGTCCAGACGATGAATGGCTGGTCAGCCCCCTCCAGCCAGTGGAACCACAGGTTCAACGGGAGGTTCTGGGTTGGCAATCCGAGCCTGTATGTTCCCCAGAGCAGCTAAGATCTCCGAGAGGGCTTCCTCATGGCGGGCAAGGGCTGCACCCTGGTGTCCGAGGGCTCGACGTACGGCCTCGGCGTCGGCTGGGTCCATGGGGGCCAGTTTGTACTGTCACGGCTGTACTGAGGACCCAAACGCACGACACACAAGGTTCTGGATGTGCACAGATTTTATTTGAGAGAGAGAGATGGGGAGGACGGGTGAGGGTAACTGGTGGATGGTGGAGCGGGGTACCGGTAGGAGGACTGGAGGACTGGAAGCGGTGATCTGGTTGAGACAGAAACAAGGTCAGCACAAAAACAGGCGTAGTCTTGTCAGAAAAACACAGAAAGCCAGGAATACAGACGTGGGGTCGGTGATTCAACAAACTGGCGAGTAGTGGGTGACAATCCGGGGTTTAAGAGCTGTGGTGTTGATGAGGGAATGAGCCGCAGGTGAGTTGAGTTACCGGGAGGGAGTGAAGAAGTGGAATGGATGACTGGACCTGGAAGAAACAGATTAGAACCCGGTCTGGCCTAGGCCGGGGACATGACAGTGATTGGTTGGTTGACAAAAAGTGACGTTGACAAGCCGTCATTGTTCAAGACTTTATGAAAAGTTTAACACGTTTCAACAAAAGGCACCTGATCTAGCTAAATGACCAGCTAACCAAACCCAAACCTTCTTTATCTCATCCCTATTTGGTTCTGTCTCTGTTATTGTTTAACAAGATGCTTAAGCAGCCCACAGAGCCATGCTCCCGGTGACAATGTTTTGAATGATCAGCAGCGTGGCAGGGGAGGCTAGTCTTTACTCACACACTGACTGTGCTCGTAAACTCGCGTATGCATCAAATTTTAGGGGCATAGGAGAGTGAAATAGTTGCACTGTAGAGCCCTGGCTCTTATTATTGAGGCTTATTATTGTCAACGATGGATACTTGCTACGAAGTTGGGGTGCGCTGACTGCGCTCACCATGCAAACTTGGGTTGAGGAGGATTGTCCGGCAGCTGGAGTTGGCACCGTTGCTTCTCGAAGACAGTCGAATGCATTTTACGTTTAGTTGATGCACAAATTTGAGGTGCTTATTCATTGCAGTAGTGTTCCCCCCCCCCCCCCCGCCCCTTACAAGAAATGATCTTCGAACATATATTACACGTCGCTTCGTACTTATCTTTGGCTTTATTAAAATGTAGCCAAGCCTTTGACCGCTTAGTACGTTCAGCCATCGTAGCTAGCAACAAAATCAGAAATAAAGCGAAGTAGGGCGTGAGCCAATTAAATGTTTCTTCTTTTAGTTTAAAGACGGTTGGCAGGCCATTCAATTGAATTTCGTAATTTTATTAGACAATCGATGTACGTTTGTGCACCAGTGATTTGATTTAAATGACATAACTTCTCTCGAGAGACATAAGTTACATTATATTAGCCTAACTAGTCTCGATAGCGGTATCGATAAGCTTAACCTTATTGATCTTCGGGTTTTGAGAAATTTGGAACCGGGTCCTTACAGAACCGGGTATCGATCCCCATTCCTACGAGCGACCATGGGGAATCACGCGCATGGCGAAATTGAAATGCGAGAGACAGAAGCTGCCGCTTAGTCATGACAGAAGACGCCATGAGCGACCGGGCCATGCTGCATGCGCGCTCGAGCTTCTCAGCCGGCAGGGAAGCCTTCATCTTGACCGTGTCCAGCGTGATGCCCAGAAACTCGAGGCGAGTGGCCGGCCCGAGAGTTTTCTCGTATTTCATCCCAAGCAAGTGCCACTGTGACGGGTGAACGGGGACGATCTTGAACGCGTCAGTAATGTCGGCTTTGTAAAGCCAGGCACCGGGCCCCGCCAGCTTTATGAGCTTGATGGCGTAGTCCACAGTGGCATAGTGGAGCGAGAAAGGCTCGAGGGGAATGAGCCCGTTTACGCCGGGAACCGGAGCGCGGAGCAGACAGGGCGGGCCCGACGTGGGCACACAGACCACGGATGGGCTTCCTTACAGCCGCTGCAAACATGAAGGAAATTACAATTGCCATAGGAGCACACACTCTCATTGAAATTGTTACAGATAACCCTCCTGGAAGCAACGTGCACCTTGCGGCCACGGACGTCCACGTTCGCCTTTCCGCTGGAAGCACCAAGCCCGCGAGCGCGAGGCAGGGGCCCGGGATCCCCCGGGAGAAACGGCACCAGCAAACAGAGAGGGGCAGGATGCCCCAGGCCGCCGCACGTGCCGCAAGACACGGCCTGGGAGCCCCCGACCAGCAGAATCAGCAGCTCGGTATCCAGCACGGACCAGTCCAGCAACACGTTCGAAAGGGAAACGTAGAGAGCAGCCTTGCTCGAAAACTCCTTGTGGTACTGGTAAAATAGTTTTTTTCCGTAGCGCAGATTCAGGTCCCCAATGATGGCCATGTACCCGTCTAATTCCTGCCGTCTATGGGGAAACACGGAGCACACCACCTCTCGGAAGATCCCAAAAGCTACAAAGAACTCCCCAATCGACATGTCCCTAGCCAACCTGGGGTCAGCAGAACGGAGCACCGTGCTGTATTGATCGCCGTTGGAGACGCTCGCGTCACACTCGGGCGAGGGGATGATCAGCCTAATTAAATTGATATTCCGGCCTTGCAGGATGTGGGATCTCAAGCGGGGGGTAATGTCAGCCCCCCGAAGGGATGTAAGGCCTACCTGCAGAAGGAACAGCCACTGCGGAAGCCAGGGTGTGCAGCGGCTCCTCCATGGGCACGCGGGACGCCGAGGCGGGGAGCGGCGCAGCCACGGGAGCGGAAATCCCGGCGTTCTCCAGAGACCGCAGGCAAAAATGGCAACAGGCAGAGGAGCGACGGCAACAGGCAGATGTGCCAGCATCCGAATCCAGGACATCCGGACGGCGCGACTTCCTGGTACGCTTCCGACCTGGAGCAGCAGCGGAGGGGGGAGCCACGGGCGACAGGTCTCGGACAGGAAACACGCAGTCCGCCCCGACGGCCAGGGCGCGGAGCTGGGAAAGCCCCAACCCGGGCGCAGGAAGGACACCCATGGCGCGCAGCCCGCCTCTAACGCAGACCCGTCGGAGCCCCGACGAGCAGCGAGCCGGGAGCTACGTCGAGCAGCCGGGGAGGCGGAACCCGAATTCCTCGAACAAATCCAGCTCGCAATCCGACATAGCCTCCAAAAACAGAACAAGGTAAGGTCCAGCCAACACAACAACGAATAGCAATCGTGCACTTGATAGCATGAACAAACTACACAGGGAGAGAATCGTATTTAAAGGCACGGATCATGTGACGGCATTAATTGATAGGCGGGAGCGCTAATCGACCTGAACCCCAGTGACCGCCCGACCAGGGAACGGGGGAAGGTAGGGCGTTCTTAGCGGGGGGAGTTAGCATACAAAGTAAGTCTTCTCTTATTAGCCTAGTTAGTAGAGCTAGCAACAATGAATTGCAGATTAAGGGGTCCGGAGCAAGTTAACGCTAGCTGGTAAATTGATGAAAATCCTGCATTTTTTCATATATCAACCACCACATATCAATTGTTATTAGTAGTATTTTATATAGCCAGCTTAAGTTAAAGTTTATCGTAAGATATAGCTTGTTAGATTCTAAATGCAGTTAGAGCTAGACTGTAGGTCTAGTATCTAACGTAAGCAACACTTTTACTGTAAAGCTAGAGAGTAGGCTACGTGTATCATAGCCAGAAGATCACTGGATCACTACAAATAAAAGGAGTGGAAGAACACTGGACATATTGTACAATAAAATGTTTTATTGAATGCAATTGGTTGCCTTGTATATTCTGTTCTATTTACCAAACTCCTTTCTTGTCTTAAATTGAGCAGTTGCTGGTGATAATGGTTAGATTCCATTTGCATCAAGTACTACAAATATAACTGTTGTTAATGTGGTAAATTGTAAGTGGGCTGATGAATAAAAAAACGTTTAACAAGACCTATTTACTTAAACAGTCGAAGGTTAAACGTTAAGTGGAACAATATAGTCCTCATTAGGCTACTGTTTGGTATGTACAGTATGGTACAGTATGGTAGCTAACATAGCCATTTCTAGCTCTGCTTCACAATATTGCGTTATGTATTATAAGTTAATGTCCATCCATCCATCCATCATCTGCCGCTTTTCCGGGGGTCGGGTCGCCGGGGCAGCAACCTAAGCAGGGAGGCTCAGACTTCCCTCTCCCCGGCCACTTCCACCAGCTCTTCCTGGGGGACCCCGAGGCGTTCCCAGGCCAGCCGAGAGACATAGTCCCTCCAGCGTGTCCTGGGTCTTCCCCGGGGCCTCTTCCCAGTGGGACGTGCCCAGAACACCTCACCAGGGAGGCATCCAGGAGGCATCCTTATCAGATGCCCGAGCCACCTCAACTGGCCCCTTTCGACGCGGAGGAGCAGCGGTTCTACTCTGAGCCCCCCCCGGATGACCGAGCTTCTCACCCTATCTCTAAGGGAGAGCCCGGACACCCTGCGGAGAAAACTAATTTTGGCCGCTTGTATTCGTAATCTCGTTCTTTCGGTCACTACCCACAGTTCGTGACCATAGGTGAGGGTAGGAACGTAGATCGACTTATAAATCGAGAGCTTCGCCTTTCGACCCAGCTCCTTCTTCACCACGACGGACCGATGCAGAGCCCGCATCACTGCGGACGCCGCACCGATCCGCCTGTCGATCTCGTGCTCCATTCTTCCCTCACTCGTGAACAAGACCCCGAGATACTTGAACTCCTCCGCTTGGGTCAAGATCTCCTCCCCGACCCGGAGATTGCACTCCACCCTTTTTCCGTCGATAACCATGGCCTCAGATTTGGAGCTGCTTATTCCCATCCCAGCCGCTTCGCATTCGGTTGCGAACCGCTCCAGTGAGAGCTGAAGGTCACGGCCCGATGAAGCCATCAGGACCACATCATCCGCAAAAAGCAGCGACCCGATCCTGAGGTCCCCAAACCGGAACCCCTCAACGCCCTGTCCATATAAGTAATGAACAGAATCGGTGACTAAGGGCAGCCCTGGCGGAGTCCAACCCTCACCGGGAACAAGTTCGACTTACTGCCAGCAATGCGGACCAAACTCTGTCACCGGTCGTATAGGGACCGGACAGCCCCGATCAGGGAATCCAGTACCCCGACGGACCCTCCTCTCCAGAACCCCTGAATAGACTTTCCCAGGGAGGCTGAGGAGTGTGATCCCCCTAAAGTTGGAGCACACCCTCCGGTCCCCCTTTTTAAAGAGGGGAACCACCACCCCGGTCTGCCAGTCCAGAGGCACTGTCCGCAATGTCCACGCGATGTTGCAGAGTTGTCTCAACCAAGACAGCCCTACACCATCCAGAGCCTTAAGGAACTCCAGGCGGACCTCATCCACCCCAGGGGCCCTGCCACCGCAGAGCTTTTTAACCACCTCGGCGACCTCAGCCCCAGAGATAGAAGGGCCCCCCCCAATGTCCCCAGACTCTGCCTCCACGTCGGAAAGCGTGTTGGTGGAATTAAGGAGGTCTTCAAAGTATTCCTTCCACCGATCCAGGACGTCCCCCATCGAGGTCAGCAGCGCACCATCCCCACCATATACAGCGTTGACAGTGCACTGCTTCCGCCTCCTGAGTCGCCGGATGGTGGTCCAGAACCTTTTCGAAGCCGTTTGGAAGTCATTCTCCATGGCCTCGCCGAACTCCTCCCACGCCCGAGTTTTTGCCTCCGCGACCGCCAAAGGGTTACCGCCACCACATGCACCGACCGCCTTGCGTCTGCAGCTCCGGTCAGCCGCCTCAACAATGGAGGCCCGGAACATGGCCCATTCGGACTCAATGTCCCCGGTGTTACGTCCCATCCTATCTGTCTATTTCAGTGTGCCTTGAGCGTGTTGGTGTTCTCTGTGTTGTGTTCCTGTTTGTGTGTTCTGTTCTGTGTGTTCTGCAGGTGGTGCTGGTTCGCCCCTGGTTTTCCGCTCATCCATGCCTCCCTCCCTTCCGTGATGCCGTTCACCTGGGTCCAATCAGCAGTCATCCCATCATGCCCTCCTGTATAAATTGTGTTTGTTTTCTGTGTTTTGGGGGGCTCTCTTGGTACAGAGTAGGCATCCACTCTGTTCTCTGCGTTGTGGTCCGTGTGTTTTGGTGAGCATTGCCGTTTCTGTGTTTCGCCAGGTTTGTTTTCCCTGAGGGAAGGGGACGCACTTGGGGAGTGTGTAGGCTAGAGCCGCCCGCGGGCATACATCACCCGTAGGGAAAAAGTCTGTGTCTATACACACTAGGTTAGTTCTGGGCGGACCCCCCCTTGTACTTTGGTTAGGGCACCTGATTAGTGTGCCAGGTTAGTTTAGTTTTGTGTGTGGTAGATTAGGACAGGTTAGGGGTGGGTACTTTATGTTTGTTTCTTTGCTTTGGTACCGTCCAGCCCCTTTCCCCAAACATACCACCGCGTTATCATGTTTGCTTACTGAGGCGAATAAAGCCCTGCTTGACCGTGTTTGCTGTTTATTGTTCATTGTTATTGGTGTTTTGCTCACACACATCTGGGGGTCCTTGGGCTGTGGGGTGTCGGGTCCCCCTCTTACGGGAGGTAGACTATAACCCCCCGAGACACAAGCTGTCCCGGAGGTGGGAGTTGAAGCTCCTTCTGACAGGGGATTCTGCCAGCCGTTCCCAGCAGACCCTCACATTACGTTTGGGCCTGCCAGGCCTGACCGGCGTCTTCCCCCACCATCGTAGCCAACTCACCACCAGGTGGTGATCAGTTGACAGCTCCGCCCCTCTCCTCACCCGAGTGTCCAAGACATTCGGCCTCAGATCCGACGACACGACTACAAAGTCTATCATCGAACTGAGACCTTGGGTGTCCTGGTGCCAAGTGCACATATGGACACCCTTATGTTTGAATATGGTGTTCGTTATGGACAAGCCGTGCCTAGCACAGAAGTCCAACAACAAAACACCGCTCGGGTTCAGATCGGGGGGGCCGTTCCTCCCAATCACGCCCCTCCAGGTCTCACTGTCATTGCCCACATGAGCATTGAAGTCCCCCAGGAGGACGAGGGCATCTCCGGGAGGAGCGCTTTCCAGCACCCCCCCCAGAGACTCCAAAAAGGGTGGGTACTCTGCGCTGCCGTTTGGTGCGTAAGCACAAACAACACTGAGGACCCGTCTCCCCACCCGAAGGCGGAGGGAGGCTACCCTTTCCTCCACCGGGGTGAACCCCAACGTACAGGCGCCGAACCAAGGGGAAACAAGTATTCCCACCCCAGCTCGACGCCTCTCACCGAGGGCAAGTCCAGAGTGGAAGAGAGTCCAGCTCCTCTCAAGGAGACTGGTTCCAGAGCCGATGCTGTGCGTCGAGGCGAGGCCGACTATATCTAGCCGGAACCTCTCTACCTCGCGCACCAGCTCCGGCTCCTTTCCCGCCAGCGAGGTGACGTTCCACGTCCCTAGAGCTAGTTTCTGCAGCCGAGGATTGGACCGCCAAGGCCCCCGCTTTCGGCCGCCGCCCATCTCACACTGCACCCGACCCCCATGACCCCTCCTGCGGATGGTGAGCCCACTGGAAGGGGGTCCCACGTTGTCTCTTCGGGCTGTGCCCGGCCGGGCCCCATGGGAAAAGGCCCGGCCACCAGGCGCTCGCCATCGAGCCCCACCCCCGGGCCTGGTCCAGGGGGGGGCCCCGGTGACCCGCTTCCGGGCAGGGGCAACTGGGAACCATTGTTTCGTTGATCGTTTTCTTCATGGTAGTTTTTTGAGCCACGCTTTGTCTGGTCCTTCGCCTGGAACCTGTTTGCCTTGGGTGACCCTACCAGGGGCATAAAGCCCCCGACAACATAGCTTCCAGGATCATTAGGACACGCAAACCCCTCCACCGCGGTAAGGTGGTGACTCAGGGAGGGGTTATAAGTTAATGTAATATACATACATATACATGATACAACACACCAGTAACCAATTGATATTATGTGTTAATATACCGAAAATGTCCGTTAATCGAGATGGTGCTGGTGTCTGTCCCGTCTAAAACCATTCAAACAGGTTGACAGCAGTGGGGGTTTTGGAGCTACCGGAACCACGTGAAAAAAAGCTCTAGCTTTTTTCCTCTGTGTTTCACTGGCAGTGAGTGTTCACAATGTTGTATTTCACTCCATTCTACACCAAAAACGTCAGGGAGGACTGCTTTTTGTAGATACGAGTCTGCTGAAGAAAGCCAGAATCTCGGATTTCTTTAACCAAGCCTGTTTCATTCGTCATTTGCCTGAGAAAGTGACTTCCGTTAGCCAGCTGCATTGAAAACCATTCAAACAGGTTGACAGCAGTGGGGTTTTGGAACTACAGCGAGCTACTTGAACCACGTGATCACGTGTCAGCGAGATCAAAGCGTGTCGCAACTCTCTTTTTCTATGGCTCTGGTTACAGCTGTCCACTGCAGTATCCACAGAGAGGCACTGGCAACAAAGACGATGCCTGCGGAATTAAAGGTGGTTTTGGATGAAGCAGTGAGAACAGTAAATTTCATCAAAGGTCGTCCACTGCAATCACGCCTGTTTGCCATATTATGCGCGGAGATGGGAAGCAACCACCGGCAGCTTCTCCTGCACACTGAAGTCCGGTGGCTTTCACATGGTAAGGTGCTCACTCTACTTTTTGAACTGCGTGACGAAGGCAGGACATTTTTTGTGAACTCCCGGTTTGAACTATTAGATCAATTATGTGATTTCAAGTGGCTTTGTAAGTTGGCGTATTTGGCATTTTCAGGTACTTAAATAGACTCATCTATCCCTCCAAGGAAAAGCAGTGATCATGTTTCATGTCCACAGTAAGATAGAAACCACAATAAGGAAGCTTGAGGTGTGGGACAGAAGAGTAGTTCAGAACAACGAGTCCTTTGAAAATCTGTGTGAATTTCTCAATAAAGAGGAGAGGCAGATCCCGACCTCCGTGGCAGGTGCCATCAGCGAGCACCTGCCAACTCTGAGGAGGCAGCTCCGGGAATACTTCCCTGTGCTCAGCGAGCAACACATTTGGATACAGAATCCATTTGCCCCCCATAATGAGGATGCCATCGCAGGTCTCAGTTCCTGGGAGCAGGACAGCATTGTGGAGTTATCTGATACTGCTTTGAAACTGATCTTCACACAGAAGCACTTGGCACATTTCTGGATGCATGTTTACTCGGAATACATTCACATTGTCATTTAGCAGACGCTCTTATCCAGAGCGACTTACAGTAAGTACAGGGACATTCCCCCCAAGACAAGCAGGGAGAAGTGCCTTGCCCAAGGACACAACGTCATCTGGCACGGCCGGTAATCAAACTGATAACCTTCTGATTACTAGCCCGCTTCCCTAACCGCTCAGCCACATGACTCTCTGAATACACAACAAGGTCTAACAAGGCATTGATGTTTCTGATGCCTTTTGCTACCACTTATCTGTGTGAAAATGGATTTTCAGCACTTGTGGCTTTAAAGACAAAGTACAGGAATAAACTCGATATTGAGCCTGATCTCCGCCTAAAGCTTTGACAGCTGCTATGCAGCAACATCACCCTTCTCATTAGGTAAGTTGTAGGTGACGCAATTCACTATTGGCACTTCATTTCTTACGTTTGTTTCTTTACAAATTGTTATCTGGATGGATTATTAATTTGCACTGCATTGCTGTAGACCCACGTTCACATTGAATTGTTTGTTTCGTATTTGCTGTGTGTGTGTGTGTGTGTGTGTGTGTTTAGGTGTGTCACTCATCTCCCTGAACCTCCGTTTCCATGGAAAATAATTGGATGCCCTGCCTCCCACACACCATTGGATCAAGCCCGCGCTCCAAGTCCTATTTAGCCGTTGCCGACACTCAACCCGGCAGACCATTGCTCTCACTTTGTCTCGTGTTACTTGTGTGTACGGTTGTGTGTTTGACCATTTTGCTTTTCCGGCCTTGATTCTTGCCTTGCCCTTTTGGGTTTGTTTGCTGTATATATATTTGTACATTAAACCTATTTGTAACACTTGTATATATTGTGCAGGGAAGTAATTGCATTCGACAACATTTTCTTTCTTTCTGCCATCTGTTTTTGTTAGATAGAGAGTTAGGGAAGAACGGTGTATTATGATTGTATTTTGTGTTTGCTTAGGTTAGTTAGGTTCCTTTTAAAAGTTAGAAGTTTTTTATTTTATTTTGGCCTTGTCGGCTCCTGAAGCTGTTCTCCCATCCCCAAATAAATACAAAAAACAAACGCAAAGTTGGGTAGTGGTCTCGCTCTTTCTCGTTGCGGCTAGACCCTAGACCTGGTTGTAAAATTAGGGTTGCAAATTTCGTGTATTTTACTTTAAACCGATTACGTTTTCCATAACCGAGCACGCTAACAATCAATAATCGATTGATAATTAATAAGTTACAAAACTCACTTCTTTTTCTCAGTTTAAGTATTATTTGAACAATTCTAGCGGCACATTAGTTATGTGAAACATTAATTGGTGAAGCACAAACAATTTAGACCAACAGATTAATAAAACAATAAGGCTCTCGCTTGAAACGGCTGCTTTTGTCCTCCTGTCCTTATATTCAACAAAAGGCGCCGCCAAACAAAACAATGTCAAATGGGGCACCCTTTTGTAGTATAAAAGTTCATATATATGAGCTCCG
The DNA here is from genome assembly GCF_963692335.1 of Osmerus eperlanus. NCBI lineage: Eukaryota > Metazoa > Chordata > Actinopteri > Osmeriformes > Osmeridae > Osmerus > Osmerus eperlanus. The sequence continues at coordinate 12,822,506 of NC_085034.1, forward strand.
GAGAAAATGCTATTCAAAACATTCATTGACGGTTAATACATTTTTAATCGGTTAAATTCTTAAGGTCATTTAATCATAGTTTATGTGTTGATCAGAGTTGTGATTAAAGGTTTGGGTGGGCCGCAGAAAATTTTCAGATTTCAAATCGGGCCGTGGCATTCTTGAGTTTGGGAACTGCTGCTCTAGAGGAGCAGTATAGCAACCAGCCCTATGAAAATAAAAATAAACTACATGTAGCATATACGAGATATCCTCTTTATCTTTAATACTAATATCCTATACGTGTAGTCACTAGCCAATCAGCAGGTTGGAATACAGGTGAGGCTAAACAGGAAGTAGTCAGAGCAGTCAGAGCCCGGGAACGTGTCGAACGTGTGTGCAGCTTCCAGACTGCAGAATTAGACGAGTGAACAATAACGTTTCATACTCAATATAGTTTTAAGTTAGCGAAATAAAGTGATTGCCATTTTGCCTTTGGAGTGTGTAGCCGTTAAGAGTTTAGCGAGGCACAGTGCACCGGCCAGAGAAAGAAGTTAGAATCACGTTGGTTTTTGTTCACTGTCCTTTGATCCTTGCCGCTGCTGAGGTAGACAGTTCCCTGCCATCCAGAGACTGCTCCAGAGCGCCATCGACCGCATGCAAACTAAACAGAAACCTTTGAGGTGAAGTAACCTGACTTTGTGTTCTTTAAAAGCCAGCTATAGTGGAGAGAAGCATTGTGTTACTCACGAATGCCACAGAGAGGGATGGACTGAAACTTTTGTTAATTGGTTTGCCGTTTTGCTACATGCTAGGACCAATCATTTTTTTGCCTAGCCAATTTGATTTGATACTTTGCCGTTTTCCTATGGACTCATTTTGCTCTGGACTGAATTGGAAGACTGTTAAGGGACACTTCCACTTGGAACCTAGTATTCCCCTGATTGTATGGACGGAAACCATTTTCTGTTTAAAACAATTATCGGGTGAGAGGACGCTGGTCAGTGACATTTATTGTCTACTGTTGTTCACTGCGGTCAATTTGCTGTTAAGTTACATTGTTTAGAATCTGTATTATCCATTATAAGTCATGTTCAATATTCTGAAACTGTGAATGAAAAGTGTTTAATTCCATTTTCCTCAGGTTTAGTATGTTGGCCAACATTAGTGGTAATATGTTTGAAATACAACTGTGAAGGGTGATTTTGAGAACTAGGATTTCTATACTTTGCATGTCTTATTTTCCAAATTAATCTAGTATAATAAATCATCACTAATTTTCAGCTTTTAAACTATTTGCTTATACTGTGAAGTTCGTAATCTTCTCTGAAGTAGGGGCATCCCATCCTCTGCCAGTAGAGTATGGTAGTTAGGGGAAATACAGGGTAAGTTGCACATACGGACACTTATGCTTGTATTCTGTCCTTTAGGTCATCACCGTGACATGTACAAATCCTAAAGCCTAAACTATTATATTTGTATAATAGTAATAATATTTTTTTTTCACTTAGGGCAGGTTAGGCTTGGGACTAGTAGGCCTGGGGGTTAGGGACTCAGATCCTTTTATCTCCAGCATTTCAGGGAAGAGTTATTTACCCCTACTAAGCGGACGTAGGTCCCGTTTGCTACATACAGTAGATCAGGCGTGTTCCGACGAATGCATGTAAATGCGGATGAAAAATACAATGTTTGTTTGTGACCCAGTATGAGTAGAATCTTTAGTTAGTTACAGTGGTCTACATGAGTGGACAGTAGCCTAGACAGAGTGACCCATCCATAATTTAAACTCTCCCTCAGTGAAAGTTTACCATAACAGTCTCTGAAAGAACAACGTAAGATAATCTATCTTGCCACTTAGTCAAAGTTTTCTGATAGATAGATCTAGTGTATCCCTTCCGCTTTGCTCCAGCTCTGCACCCGCGGATCGGCTCTCGAAGCTCTCGAGTTTAGCAGTCCCTCGCCACGCCATGGCAACCAACTCAGTCATCCAAACAAATCAAATAATGCCGGCAGTGTCTGCTGCTCCGGCTGTCCCCCCCCCCCCCAACCGGCCAAGCGAGATCACGAAAAAAAACATTCATGCAGGTAGATCAGCACACCATCCCAACACAAACAAACCCACCACAACAGAACCAAAACAAAGTCAAGAAAAAGTGGAGAAAACAGCAGAAAAACGAACGAAAAACTAAGAGCTGCTGAGACAGCTGCCACTCACAGCGGCGCTACGTCACAGGTAGGCCTACTTGCCGCTCTTCAGATGATGAGCCTTGAAGTGCGTCTTGATTGATGTTCGCCTTCTTGATCTTTCAGATGAATTCTTCATCTTGGGCTGCGGAAGTGAAGTAGTGCCAGGTTTTGTTCTGTAGAATTTGCAATTTAGCCTGGAACATAAATCCATACTCCTTACTAGGGCTGTCAATGAATATTCTAAATTCGAATTTATATTCGAATTGTGAAAATTAATATTGCGACGGCGGCAGCAGCAGCGTTGCGACTGTCTGCTTTGCGGGTGGGCGCGCGCCTGAGGTCAGGGACAGGTCACAGGAGTCGCACTGTCTGGCACAGCGTCACTGCTGACAGTTGACTTGCGTGCAAGATGGCAGAAAGTGCAGAACCCAGCTTGACCGCAGCAGAGAAAGTGAAAAAAAAAATCTGTGTTGTCTGGAAATATTTCGGATTTTGGTCAGTTGATGGTAAACTTGTTGAGCCTACAGCTAAAGTTGTGTGTAAGCTAGGCTAGAGTTAGCTTACCATTCAACAACTAGCAACTTGAGGCTACGTCTCCAAAATGTGCACCCAAGTGAATATGGCATAATATGTGGAACTTCAGCGAAACAGCCACGTCTGGATACATATTTTGCGCCGTGCGCCACAAGTTCGTTGTCAAGAGATCTTGGACGTTTTTGACATACAAAGTGGATCTGTGAATGCAGACAACAGACAATGGCCGGGTTTCCAGAACGCTCTTAGAACGCTCCTAAGAAGCTCTTAGCGTTAAGAGCTTCTTAACGAATGTGGGAAACCTGGCCAATGCCATTAATTACGTGAATGCAGTGTCTGCTGTCATGTTCGAGAAAAAACTAAAGAATGGAGCTGACCACAAGCAAATAGTCCCTAATGGAAAAGGTGAGCATAGTGTATGAAATATGTACCGTAATAGGCTGGACAAATGCAAAGCTGTCCTAAAAAATGTTTTAATAGGGAGAATGATGGCCTTAATTTATTTACTGTGTGTGAATATTATTAATCCAATCTAATATCAACGCATATTATATTTACTTATTTATTGCAGGTGCAAGAGATCCTTAAACCCTTTAAAGTGGCAACAGAAGCACTTTCAACTGACAAATATCCAACCACGTTGTCTGTCCTGCCTTTAAAACATGTTCTGCTTGCTCAACTGAAAAAGCGAACGCCAGGCGAAATTAGACCAGTCCCAGATGACCTGAGGGGTCTGGATGGTTCATAAGGTAGCAGCAAATCACAAATGTATTTAGGCCCTAAACCATTCAGTGCTTTATAAACCAGCAGCAGGATTTTAAAGTCAATTCTTTGTTGGACAGGAAGCCAATGCAAAGACCTCAGAACTGGAGTGATGTGATCCACTTTCTTGGTCTTAGTGAGGACTCGAGCTGCAGCGTTCTGAATCAGCTGCAGCTTTCAGATTGACTTTTTACAGAGACCTGTGAACACACCGTTACAGTAGTCGAGTCTACTAAAGATAAATGCATGGACAAGTTTCTCCAAATCCTGTTGAGATGGTACATAGTCATGGCTTGGTACAGTGAATAATTGGGGTTAGTTACAGTTTTTCTTGATTGCTAAGATACATTTCTTGAAACGGTCACCCATTTTCTCAAAACTGTAAACACAAAACCTCATCTTCAAGCACTATTTACAAAACCTCGGAATCCTCTTGCAAAATGAAACTTTTGCCTCAAAACAGTTTAACCTGTGCTCAAAATCAAACACTGCTCTCAAATCATAAACAAAGTGATCAAAATGATATACACTATCAAGCAGTCAGTAAACAATACACCAAAAATTACAAAACACATTGTTCAAAAGATTTTTTTTATCTCAAAACAAATTTCATATTTATCCGTCATTGTCTTTTGATGAACAAAAACATGTTCTATCATAGTAGCTCAAAATTGATCAGAAATTACTACTCTGCTTTGCTCTTTGCTATTTGTTTGTTCTTTCTCCTACTTGTACCCCTATACAGTACTGTACCCTGCATCTCACAAACTTGTCCTTTGTCTCTGTGATACTGTCATTCTTGTTCTTTGATGATATGAACCTGCAACCAGTGAAAATCTATTGAGCAGTCAGTACTGTTACTGTAACAAATGGAAAGCACAATGTTCAGGGCCATACAATTTGTTCATTGTACAGTATACAGCCTACAATGCACTGTACTACAGTATACAATATTGAAAGGGACAAAAATTAAAGGAGTAAACGTGGTTGGTTGTGTCACATCATTTGAAACAAGTTAAATCAATTTTGAGTGGTTGTGTTTAATCGATGACATGTTTTCTCTATTTGTATTTGATTGTTGCCACTTGTGTTTACCAGTATGGATGACATGTGCTTTAGAGTGCAGAATGTGTTTCGAGAATGAGAATGTGTTTCGAGTTTTGCTGAAAATTCTAAGTGAGATCTGCAAATGGTGTTTTACCATGTGAAATGGTTTAAGGCAGTGGTTTACAACCTTTTTTGGCTTGTGACCCAAATTGGATGTCACAACTCTAGTGACCCCAAACATTCAGAACAGAATCTATTACAAAAGTGTGTTTGATCATGTAATAGAACTTATAATGATATATTTACACCTTTTTACAGTCGCTAGGACACATTTCTCAATAAGTCACGTTTTCAAAACTCTTCACACAGTGAGCACAACAGAAGTATATGTGGGCTATGGATAATTTATCATTGTTTTGGCACAAAATGCATTCAATGACTACATCTTTCAAATTACATTATTTTCTCACTTCGACACAACAACTGCCAAAACTATGTACCTACAGGCCAATTTGCACATGCTTACATACTGTTTTCAAAACTGTTAAACTTCAGTTCAAAGCAATAACATAATACAAAACTGAATAAGACAGAAATTTGCTACATTTCTACAGTAATATTGTAATGAAATATATTTCGAATCAAAAAATTAAATGCTATAAAATCATCTCTACGGAAGGGTTGTGCTATGTGAGGAAAGGGATGCAGAGAGAAGATATCAGCCAACATTTGTATGGGACAATGTGGCATTTCACCACTCCCGTGCAGTCACCAAGTGGTTTTCAGCCCATCCCAGAATGGTGTCACTTTTATTCCCACCATACTCTCCACTCCTCAACCCCATAGAATAATTATTTTCCTCATGGAGGTGGACGGTTTACTGTATGACCACCATCCACATGATCAAATGTCCCTCCTGACGCAATGAATGTTGGATGCCTGGACATTGCCAGGGATGGATCAGGCATGCCAGAAGATTCTTTCCTACGTGTATTGCCCTAGATGACATAAAATGTGATGTGGATGAGAACCTATGGCCAAATGCAGAAGATTACAGTAGCATTCCTATTGCAGGGCTCTCAAGTTTTGAAGACAGGCAAGAGTGACATTCTACCCCCCCGTCCCCGTCAGGGGGTCAAAATTAACTTATGAATTAATTGCTGTTTACCTGACATCTTTGAAAGGCAGCAATGATTAATGCATCCATGGCCAGGATATAATTATAAAATATGACATTATTTTAAAAGTGACCGATAACATCGACTATGCAAAACACTTAAATGTATTTAGTGCTAATAAAATTATTACGCCTATTTGGAAAGAGATGTTTATAATGTGACCATATGTCAGTCATTGTGTGATAACGAAAATAAGACGAGGCCAATTATATATAACAGACGAAGTATTGCAAGCTCCGTCAGAGGTATCGGGCCTCTGTTCGTCCCGCACTGGGTTCGAACCTGCCACCTCTGACATCACAAGCGCCACCACTACCAACTACGCCAACAAAAAGCTAGCAATCCATTGATGTGGGTGGCCTGTTACATACCTGAGTGAGTTTCACCGATACACACTGGCTACATCTATGAACGACTTGTTCTGAGCAGGTGTTGTCAGTGAACAGGCTGTAAAACTGTTGGTTAAGACACTCATGAAAAACTGATGCTAATTATCTGGTAAACATTTTCTAACAGCAGTCAAGTTGTCATTGTTTGTGTCAAACAAGTTGTGAATATGTTGTAACAGTAAAACAGGAGTTCATGACTGTGCTCAAAGTGATGCTCGAGGTCCAGTGGTTTGCTTTGTAGGTGAACAAAACTTTCAGAAGACGTAGCAGAATCACGAAAAATTACAGGATATGCTTTTTTTCCATTGGTTGTTGCATTAAATCTTACCCAGATACAATGGTGCTATTTTCCGTTTGGCTATTGTATAGACCCTTTCTTTTTTTTGATTGGCTGATAAGTGGCAGGCTCGACTAAGAACTCCAGGGGGGACGCGCTTGATTCCTACCGGTTCCATAGTGAGAGTGGCGCAGCCAGAGGAATTTTGGTTGGGTGCTGCGGCATATATTATAAATGTTTTTTTTCTGCGTGAGAAATACACGCAGACTTTTGTCTCTGAATAAGAGCGTCTGCTAAATGACTAAATGTAAATGTAAAAATGGCTGGTTGATGTTGAACTATTCTCGAATACGGACACCACGGTGAAAGCTGACAAAAAAGCTGTCCCAAACCACTATTAGAAACAAGTGTGAACAATTTTGAGTCATTGTGTTTTACAGATGACAACTGTGTTGTAGTTGTGTTTACTGTTTGCTGCCTGTGTTTAACATTTTGCAGCACAAGTGCATCACAGTGCAAACTGTGTTTAGTGAATGAGAATGTGTTGCCATAGGTTCTGGTAGAAGGGTTATAGAACAGCTTCATTCTCGTGACAATTTTGTTTAGTGTGCCCTATATATTAAATTGGCAAATGGTTAACATATTTAGATTCATTCTCTCCCTTCCAGTTCCCGAAACCCAACCCTTGCCACCTAACCTCAATCTTAACCCAAACTCAAGATGCAAACCATGGAACCAACCTAACCCGTAACCCAACCCTCAACTCAACCCCACCCCAACTCTAACCATTAACATAAACCTAATGAGCCTAATCCAAACCCTCACCAAACTCTTACACCAAAGAGTGCTTGGATACCAATGAAGGAATTGTAGTGCTTGTATTATTGGTGAGATACAAGTTCTGATGAGATAAATAATTATTATCCTGTATCCATGACTCATCCAGAAGTGCTCGCCCCTCAGCAACCCCCCCACCCCCCCTGCCCCTCGCCCCCTTGCTCCCATCCTCCTCCGACCTGATGTGTGTCTCTAGCATGGCGTTGACGTTGAAGCCCTTCTCTATGAGAAGCTGCAGGCAGACCGCATGGCCCCCGTCAGCAGCGGAGTGGACCGGGCCCTGGCCCGACAGATGGGGGATCAAAGTCTTCAGGGCTCTGAGAGAAGAAAGGGGGGTGGGGGATGCACTCTCAGTGTCCTGTGTACATGACTTTGGATAAAAGTGTCTGTAAACATGGATATATGTAACATTTTGTGGAATTTTTTCATAGGCTAAGGCTGTTCTTACAAATATACAAATAAACAAAACTCCAAACAGTTCTTTAAAGTGCGTAGACAGCGAGGTTACTGTATGAGACAGGTACTGGTTCCCGGTAAAGATCCTGTTATTCATGTTGTTAGATCCACACTCACAGGTAGTGACCCTCGTAGGCAGCTCTCTGGATGGGAAGCTGGCAGGCCAGGCCAGGCTGGCTATGTTGGGGTTGGCTCCATGCTGCAGCAGAAGCTCTATACAGTCCAGGTTCCCGGAGCCTGCAGCATCGTACAGCACCGTGTCTCCATTCCTGGCCTGAGTGTTCACATCGCTGCTGAGTGAAAGACAAGGAGTATGACACCAGCAACTGGTTTGTTGAATGGGCATGACTGTACCTCCAGCTGAAACTCCAGCTTGTGGGGATCGACAAGATCATTCTGAATGAGGGTTGGAGTGAAGACCTAGGATGGTAGCTCTCTGGGGATAGTGTTAAGCAGCGTTGTTGCAGATAATCAAAATACATTTTTGACAAATGTGATTTGCACTGTTGTAGTTGAATAAAGATGAATAAACATCCATGTCGAGGTGATTTAATCTCATCATGAAGTTGTTTGATGAACAGTGGCACTCTTTTTTAAATGTAGATATTTTTGGTAAGGGCTGTGATTGGCTCACCGTGCTGGATGAGTATGTCCAGAACCTCAGGGTGGACGTACTCTGCAGCGATGCCCAGCGGCATGACCCCGTGCCCGTCTGTACCCATTACCCTGGCCCCTTGCCTCAGCAGCAGCATCAAGATGTCAGTACAGCCCACCTGGGAAGTGTAGAGAGAGAGGGGAGAAAGATACATTATAAACATAATATATATAAATAATCATAAATATGTGATATCTCATAATCTATCTCATAATTTATCAATTCTAGACATGATAAATTCAGTTAAAAAAATTACTTATTTAAAAACCCAATCTATAGTTGATGTTACACAAGCGTTCTAGCAGCTAGTTATCGTGCAACTATCTCACCTTAGCAGCTTCGTGGGTGGCGGTCCACTTCTTCAGACACACTTGCTCCACAAAGGCCCCACCCATGATCAGAGTATAGACCATGTCATACGAGCCCTGTTTCACCGCTGTGTGCAGCCAGGAGTGGAATAGTCTATGTTTATAGAATATTTGGCTGAGGGAATGTGTTCAAATTGTAAAGTGTGTTTGTGAGTGTGTGTGCGTGCAGGTGTGTGGTTTGTGTGTGTGTGTGCGCCTCTGGGTAAATCTGTTAGTGTGTGAGTGTGTGTGTCAAGTCAACTGAGATTTTATTGTCATTCCGCTATATAGCTTGTGTACATTGGAACAAAATGGCGTTTCTTCAGTACCCTGGTGCAACACGGAACAGTATGCAAGACTATATGAAGTGCAAATACACAACCGTGTGAGCTGAGTGTGTGTGTGTTACCCAGGAGCAAGGGGACTCGTTGTTGCTGTTGGTGCTGTAAGCTCAGTGCTGCAAAAGGGTCTTCACATTCTCCACCAGGCCAGCCTTATCAGCCAGAGTGAGGGCCGTCTCCAAGTCCACCGTCACCTCCTCCAGGGTCAGCTCGCTGGATGCTGGAAACACACACACAGACACACACACACACAGAACACACACGCATTTGTTCAAGCACATTTGCGCCATGCACCCCATCCCCCACACAGTAACCACACAGTAGGACAAGCCATTGTTATTTTCATGTTGAAGCCTCTTACCCAGAAGCACTTGATCCAGGACGTGTGCCAGAGGCAGAACAGCTTCCCTGTGAAGAGGCAGTCTGCCAAGGCTGTCTGCCTCTCTGAAGGCTTCCCTACAGCCCCACAGCTTTCGCAGTGTGTGCACATCACCTGCCCAGAGGAAACACAAACAAATGGATGTGCCCTTTACACTGTGGCAGTATTAACCCATAACTGTTTTAAACTTTAAGGTGTACCTTTCTTGATGGCAGCCGCTATTGCGCAATAGTCTTCACTGGAAGCTTCTATACTGTTTCAATCACAGATTAATACAGTTAATTGAAGCAAATTGACATTTTTGAGGTTGGTTAAAATTAAAGCCTTTGTCTGATTTAGTATGAGAACTACTACGCTCAGCCTACCAAATTGTGGTCGATGAGAATGGTAATTTGCCTGTAGTCCTGTAAGTTCTCTTGAATGGCAAACTCTATCAGCTCCTCATCTATCCCTTTCAAAGTCTGCCATGTCTACAGGTAAAGCAATTGAAAATGACAACATGTAGCTGCGTTGAACCATGTGCAACCAATGGTTTGAACAATGATGACAAATAAAATGCAGTTGTTACATCATATTCAAGAGATCAGACATTGTAAACACAAGTTGTTATGTATTATGTTATTGCAACAAAAGGCATACTGACTCACATGTGAATTCTGCTTTGTATGTCCCAGAGCTTACTTAGGGCACTGCAACCTACTGTCAGTGTTTTTGTTTTGGACTGAGCTTCGGAGCTTCTGAGCGTTGGGATATATTTAGAGATGACCTGCTTAATGCAGCTGCACTCTGCTTTCAGACGGTCCGTCATGCTTCTACACTTGATAACAGCCCTGTCCCTCTCCAACCATGAGTTTCTCCAACAGTATCAAAACGGACAATTGCAGCTTGAGAGAAAAATTGCTGTGTGGTAGAGTATTGAGCCACAAAATCTGAGAAATCACTCTAGGAAATGACCCATGGGGAGTAACTTGTTCAATGGTGAATGATATATCTACATTTGTTATCAATGTACAAGTTGAATTTTCCAAAATTATTGTATCAATAGGTATTGTTATGATAACAGAAAAATATTACCTTTACTTTGACTGGAGGAGGCTTTTATTTTGAAACTGCAAACTTGCGTCATATTTATTGGCCGGAAAGCTCCTTTACCCAGAATCCTTTGCGCATGTAATCATGGCCGGAATTCTGAAAAAGGTAATATTGGAGGTCATTTAATGATTTTATAGATTTATAAGGTCTTGATGTTGATTTACTTAGATTATTGAACTGAGTAATATGTACTAGTATCGTTATATTAAAAAAATATAGAATTGAGAATGTACTAAGATGTAAGCCCATCTGGGCCCCGTTCGTCGTAAGGGTTGAAGCTAAGTTAATCAATTGTCCCTTTAGCCCGTTAACATTAGCGAGATGAGTGAGAACAGCACTTATCAGGGAAATTGCACGTGCACGTCCTACTTCAAAAGGCAGGAAAGGTCGATCACCAAAACCGTGATTTTCTAACGGTATGATGGCGGAAAAGACCAAAGAGAGAGCGGTGATAGGCTATTCTCGCCATTCGAGCACTATTATTAGAACTATTAGAACTATTATAATGAGTCTCTAGACAATAAGCATATTATCATGGCTAAGTCAAACACCGCCACCGCTGCCAGAGCAAGACAAGCAGCTTGGGGAAAAATTGCCGATAAGCTAAATGCGAAAGTTTTGGGGAAATGTATAGGCTCATCTTAAGTGCCTCATTACCCCAATCAATCAGATCACATTTCTATAATTGTGCCTGCTGGGATAGGCTTAATGGAAATTAATAATCGAATGAGATCTTGCTAGCGAAAATAATGATCTCAACTCTTTCAGAATAAGTAGGCTAGATAAAAACAAGGCCAAAGAGTATCTAATTGATACGAATTCATAGACAATTATGAGGATATATGTAGGCTACTGCGCTTATATCATGTACTATATATGTGTATATGCATGTAGGCATATGTGTAAATCCCTCTTTGATGTCATTGACTGGGACATGGCCAGGGAATATGATGAATTGATTCATCAGCTGGTTAAGCGCCAAGTACACTTTTCTTACAACAACGCATGCTGCGGCTTTGCCAATGTTTTCTGCATCGCATACTGTATAGAAATGTAGCCTATAGCCTACCTGACGCAAAAAACCTCAAGGCTATGCAGTCTGAAGCACAGTTAAAGTTTCAAGTAGCTTTATTGTCAATTTCTTCACGTCAAGACATAAAAAGGAATCGATATGACGTTTCCCACTCTCCCACAGTGAAACATATAAAAAGCACGGGCACAACAGATGACAAGACATTTCGTAAAACATAGCGTTACATATTCACATACAGCAGCATAAGCTCATAATAAAGCATAAAGCTTGCTGCGGCTTGTGATATTTGCAATGTACGGCCCGAGAAGGTCTTTCAAATAAATGAGTCCATGTCGGCTGAATCGATATCGCTCAAACAAGAACTCATCCGTGTGAAATAAAGGATCTTGGCAATCGCGAAGAACTCTATTGGTATGGAAAGCTAATCGAACTAAAATATAGCTCCTTGGTCAACTGGGTCTCTCAAAAAGGGAGCTGCCATGTTATTTTCTGGGGGTGTGGCAAGCTTATCCAGCTACACTTACGTTAGCCTGTTCTGGAGCAGGTTAGTGCTAATTGATGTTACTATGGTGATTTATCGAAAGTTGGGGGGGGGGGGGGGGGGGGGCTCTCAGGCTTATTCTGCGGGGGGGCCTCATGTGTTTCCGTTACGGGCCTGGCTAGCAAGGTAGCTATTGCTTGTTAAGTCGTTATCCAACAACAATTAGCTATCATGCAATCAGCTGTCAGTGTATGCAAATGCGTGATCTATACCTGAAAGGTGCAGACCCAAGCTTTACGGCACTCTTAGTGTATGCCACTTACTTAAAACATGCACATTGAACACTGAGATACACAGAATCACAGCGTGATTAGCGTGAACTAGCAAGCCAACAAACAAACAGTGATTGTGTGCATGTATTTATTTCCAGACTACTGGTTTGGTGGGCCTGGCGGTATCGCATAATCCGCATGAGGTGAGTACGCCTACTGTCGCAAGCTGTCTCAGTAAAAGTATGTGCCAACTGCCTTTACATGTGGTTACATAAATTCTATTTTGCATGCTTTTTCTATTTCTTTCTTGAGCTCTCAGCGTTTGAGGGTCCTCTACAGCAAAATCCTGGCCTCCCTGCAGACTATGCCCCAGGACGCTGCCTACAGGAAATACACAGAGCAGCTTGTCAACCACCGTTTTAACCTTATCAAGACGGTAGGCTTACCTGATCATGGTCAGGTCAATGCATCACGGTATAATCTGTACAAATTAATAATAATCATGCCTCCATTCAAAGCAGTCCAACATCATTTGTGTTTTGAGTGCTGAGACTTCAGATATCGAAGATGTCTTCAACCAGTGAACATTGAAAACATTTACATAGTTTCATTTACGTCATGTCTCTTAAAAACTGTCTTGGCAAAAGTCCTAAATGATATCCTGATCTGCTTGGATTTAGCAGATAATTTTTTCCCCAAGCGACATTTTTTGTGACAGACAATTCTGTGAAAGATGGCAGACATGCTATTGTGCATTGACTCCTTAGTGTTCTGAAATGTGTGTCTATTCTCAGGAGCTGGATGTCAAGAAGCTGGAACAGAAGATTAACTGTGGTCAGATAGAGGAGGTCATAGCACAGGTACTGATCTGCTGATTACAGCCGATCATGTTTATTTGTTCAGTGTTACAGGAAATAATTGGTGTATTTTAATGTCTCTTCAGATTCATAAATGCGTCTCCATCCTCCCCCCCCCCCTCCCTCTATAGGCTGAGTTTGAGCTCTCTCTGTCCAGAAAGATGGCAGAGTGGAAACCATGGGAACCCTTGATCGAGGAGCCCCCACCCAATCAGTGGAAGTGGCCCATCTAAACCTCGGCCCCCTGTACATGATTTAAATAGTATTGATTGAATGTTGATGTAATAGGCACATGCCACAGTTAAAATGAAGCATATACAAATAATAAAAGCTCTTGAAATGTGATTTTTTGAAAGAGTGTGTGAGCTGTGGTTGATGGAAGGTGTGATGTGGCTGATGGAAGGTGTGATGGGGTAACATCCAACATCACATTGTCGCAAGGAGAAACCATTTTGGAATCATTTATTAATTAATCATTAAAATCACACCACCCTCTCTTTCACCTCACACCCACCACGTTATGCCCATGTTTTTATTTACTGTATTTGTTACAAGACATAACTAAAGCAACCCCACACACCTCTCCAAAATAATTTAAACTACAGATCAACAGAGGAAAACTAATGTATGAAGTGGCCATAAATGATCAGATTCGAGAATCCTTGATGGAATTTACAGATGTGTAGAAGTTGAAACTGACCAATCATCTGTCATTTGTCCATACAACAACAGGATGCCTGTTTCATTTGTGCTCTCATTAATGGCCTTCAATTGTTTGACTAATGTAGCTAAGTGTACAAACCCAGTCAAACACTAAACTAGTCTGACAAATGGACATAAAGCGGCATAATCTTATCAAGGAATGTTTATGTTCATTATTTTAGTGAACTATCCCTTCAGCATTCTAAATCAAGGGCTGCCCTCTCCCTATCAAAGTTAGCTACTTCTCAGCTTTAACCTTGGTAATGCACTGCCTGTTCATGCCAGACTGAAGTGAGGTGTGTGCTGGGAGTTGTAGTTTCCTCAGGTCCTGGTTTCCTGAGCCCCGCTGGTGGCCCTCTGGAGCAGCTGGAGCATTATGGGATAGACCGGGGCAAACTCCTTCCCCTGACGAGCCCTTACAGACTGCACATAGGCCTCAAGTGCACCCCTGTGAGAGAGTAAGATCGACTAGTCAGTCAGTTACCGTCTGCCTTTTCCCTGCTAATTACTGATCTGTACTTTGTTCATACCACGACTAGAGGGGAATCAAGCGCCATCACACAAAACTGGGCAATGAGACATGCATGCTATGCTCCAATTTAGTGCTTAAGAGATTTTTCTTTCACCTGTAGTTAGTTCTGGCAGCCACACATTATATGAAGAAGTGTCAGTGGCTGGAGTCCATGGCACAAGGTCAGAGTCGGGTTAGGGTTCCTAATGAGGGTTAGTGTATGGGGTCAGGGGTCAGTGTTAGGGTACCTGATGAGGGTGATGCGGTCTCTCTCTGATGGGTGATCGTCCAGCCACTGGGAGTAGCGTGCGATGGACCACTCAGCTCTCTGGGAGGAGACAGACTGTGAATGAATATGCCTGGTATTTATGTTTGTTGTGTATGCATGCTTGTGTAATAAAGAAAGAGTATGTGTGAAAAATGGTATATGCACTAATGTGTTTGTGCACCTGATGTGGGGATTTGAGCTCTGTGGGAGCCTTGGTGAAGAGGAAATGGAGCAGGGTGCTGTATGGGATCAGATCTCCTACTGCCGAGCTACTGGCGATCAGCTCACTGTTCTGGAACAACAGAGGCCTGTGAAGTGTACACACACACATGCACACACAGGCACGCACAAACATGCACACGCAGAGAAACAAGCACACACAGACGCACAGACACATGTACAAACACGTGCACGCATAGTCAAGCACACACAAACACAGAAAAAAACACACCCCTATAAATAATAATTTCACAATTTTGCCGTTGTCCTGGGTGGGAATTGATCATATAGGAGATACTGACGCCAGTGAGACGGGATAAACAGAGGGGAAGCACAGTGCTCTACTGACCTGAAGGAGCGCAGCAGGCGATAAGGCCTTCCCAGCTCAGACACTCTCCTACACAGGGGAGCTACTGCCATCTCCATCTGCAGAGCATGAACACACACACGCACACACAGACACGTACACACGCACACACACTGTAATGTTCATAGGTAAGGGATGAAACAAGAGCGAGAGAAAGTAAGAGAGAGTGAAAGTGTGACAGGAAGTAAAAGAGAGAGAGTGAAAGTAAGACAGGAAGTGAAAGAGACAGAGAGAGAGTGAAAGTAAGACAAGAAGGGAAAGAGACAGAGAGAGAGTGAAAGTAAGGCAAGAAGGGAAAGAGACGGAGATATAGAAAGAAGGACATGAAGTGAAAGAGACAGAGAGAGAGTGAAAGTAAGGCAAGAAGGGAAAGAGACAGAGATATAGAAAGAAAGACATGAAGTGAAAGTGACAGAGAGAGAGTGAAAGTAAGGCAAGAAGGGAAAGAGACGGAGATAGAGAAAGAAAGACATGAAGTGAAAGTGACGGATAGAGGGAGAGAACAAGACAATGAAAAGCGCATCCCCTAAGCTCACTCACCTGAGCAAAGTCGGCCGCCAGCCTCATCTTGCCTCCCTCCCCCAGGGGGCGAAGCAGGCTGGCGTGGCGGACGAACAGGGCGATGGCCCGCCGGGCTATGGACTCGGTACTGTCGTAGATGAAGTCCACACACAGGAAATGGCGGAAGTAGTCGGCCATGACCCTGGCTATAAAACCCTGCAGCTCCTTCATGTACAAAGAGCAGGGCACATCGTTCCTCTGGCTGGAGAGAGACCTGGGAAACACACACGCACACACACACGTTAGCACATACAAAACCTAAAGGTCATGCATTCACCATTTGTATACCATGAGGTAGACAGTCCATGGAGAACTAAAAAAAAGATGACTAAAGATGACTAGTACAGTTCACACACATGACGGACTGGACTCCTAACCTTAAGGAATGGAAAATTGAAACGCAAATTGCTTTTTACCTAAGGTGTGTCAAACAACCTCAGTGGGTGGGGTTTCTATGGTTCTGGATATAACTTTCCTCCATGAGCATTTCATTCATAAATTGAGCATTTCATTTATCATTTGCGAATTTCATTTATCATTAAAATTTTGACATGAAAAATCTTCCATCCATGTTGCCGTAGCTGTGACGTGTGCAATGAAAGGGATGGCATTGCGTCAGTGATTCATCGGGACCCCCGATAGATACTAATTGAGTATCTTCAATGGAACTACAGCGCGCTGTGTTGAGAGTGGATCTAATGCAGAATGACTTCTGCCCTGTCTATGCTCAGTGGTGCTGGGGTGTCTCACGTGTCTGACAACAAGCCGAGTGAGCGAGTGTGTGTGTGTGTAGGACAGTACTCAGTCACCAGAGACAAGTTCCACAATGCATGCTAGGGTGTGTGTGTGTGTTTCCTAGGTTGTGTGTGTGTTTCATAGGGAGTGATGGAGGAAGGGGTGAGGCCACTTCACAGCAATGTTGCGTTCATCTGACCATGAAAGGCCATTTGGACATAAACCTGAATAGATTGCTTAAACACACACACGCACAGGTCCAAATGTACACACATTTGCACATGCACACACACTCTGCTCTTTTTACTCTCTTGCATGTATGCTATTTATGACTCTGTGTGTATTTGTGTTTGGTGTATGGAGGGTGTGTGTGTTTGTGTGTATGAGTATACGTACAGGAAATCTAGGGATGTGTCTGTAAATGTCATATTTGTGTTAGCGGGGAGATGTGGTGTGAATGTAAAGCAGAGGTAAAAGTAGATGCCTGTCTGGGGCGCGCGCACACTCACATACATGCATGCACGCACACACAAACAGCTTCCTTGTATCAGTGTGAAGACTATGGAGCTCTCACATTCCTCTCACTGCACATCTCTGTTTTTCTGGGTCAGGAGCACCACAGGTCATTGGAAGGAATTGCCTCTTACTTTCTTGTAATGCATAGTTGCAGGGTTAAAAGTGTATGTGTGTGTACGTGTGTGTGTTTGTATGTGTGTGTGTATGTATGTATGTATGTATGTATGTATGTATGTATGTATGTATGTACAGTTAGGTCCATAAATATTTGGACATTGACACAATTTTCATCATTTTGGCTCTGTATACCACCACAATGGATTTGAAATGAAACAATCAAGATGTGCTTTAAGTGCAGACTTTCAGCTTTAATTTCAGGGTATTTACATCCAAATCAGGTGAACGGTGTAGGAATTACAACACATTTGATATGTGGCCCCCCCCTTTTTAAGGGACCAAAAGTAATTGGACAATTGGCTGCTCAGCTGTTCCATGGCCAGGTGTATGTTATTCCCTCATGGGAGTTCGTTATTTCATTGACAAGGAGCAGATAAAAGGTCTAGAGTTCATTTCAAGTATGGTATTTGTGTTTGGAATCTGTTGCTGTCAACTCTCAATATGAAGTCCAAAGAGCTGTCACCATCAGTGAAGCAAGCCATCGTTAGGCTGAAAAATCAAAACAAACCTATCAGAGAGATAGCAAAAACATTAGGTGTGGCCAAATCAACTGTTTGGTACATTCTTAAAAAGAAAGAACGCACTGGTGAGCTCAGCAACACCAAAAGACCCGGAAGACCACGGAAAACAACTGTGGTGGATGACAGAAGAATTCTTTCCCTGGTGAAGAAAAACCCCTTCACAACAGTTGGCCAGATCAAGAACACTCTCCAGGAGGTAGGCGTATCTGTGTCAAAGTCAAAAATTAAGAGAAGACTTCACCAGAGTAAATACAGAGGGTTCACCACAAGATGTAAACCATTGGTGAGTCTCAAAAACAGGAAGACCAGATTAGAGTTTGCCAAAAAACATCTAAAAGGGCCTGTACAGTTCTGGAACAACATCCTATGGACAGATGAGACCAAGATCAACTTGTACCAGAATGATGGGAAGAGAAGAGTATGGAGAAGGGAAGGAACTGCTCATGATCCAAAGCATACCACCTCATCAGTGAAGCATGGTGGAGGTAGTGTTATGGCGTGGGCATGTATGGCTGCCAATGGAACTGGTTCCCTTGTATTTATCGATGATGTGACTGCTGACAAAAGCAGTAGGATGAATTCTGAAGTGTTTCTAGCAATATTATCTGCTCAGATTCAGCCAAATGCTTCAGAACTCATAGGACGGCGCTTCACAGTGCAGATGGACAATGACCCGAAGCATACTGCGAAAGCAACCAAAGAGTTTTTTAAGGCAAAGAAGTGGAATGTTCTGCAATGGCCAAGTCAATCACCTGACCTAAATCCAATTGAGCATGCATTTCAATTGCTAAAGACAAAACTGAAGGGAAAATGCCCCAAGAACAAGCAGGAACTGAAGACAGTTGCAGTAGAGGCCTGGCAGAGCATCACCAGGGACGAAACCCAGCGTCTGGTGATGTCTATGGGTTCCAGACTTCAGGCTGTCATTGACTGCAAAGGATTTGCAACCAAGTATTAAAAGTGACAATTAGATTTATGATTATGTTAGTTTGTCCAATTATTTTTGGTCCCTTTAAAAAGGGGGGAGGGCACATATAAAATGTGTTGTAATTCCTACACCGTTCACCTGATTTGGATGTAAATACCCTGAAATTAAAGCTGAAAGTCTGCACTTAAAGCACATCTTGGTTGTTTCATTTCAAATCCATTGTGGTGGTATACAGAGCCAAAATGATGAAAATGGTGTCAATGTCCAAATATTTATGGACCTAACTGTATGTATGTATGTGTGTATACTAACCCAGAGAAGTCCTCCTGATGCATGGTGATGATGATGGCTTCGACAGAGTCGCTGACCGACTGAAGGAGGGGCTGCATCGCACTGGTCATCAAAGCCTGCACCCCCTACACACACACACACGTGCGCAAACACATGCACAAAGGCACATGCGCACACACGCACATGCACGCACGCACTCACCCACAAACACACATGTACACACGTACACCCACACACGTACACACGTTAGACACGTCAATGTAGAGGGTAATACTTAGACCTGCGGTTACCACGGCAACCTAAGCAGACAGGTGATGGGCGGACCGCTTGCTACAGTCGAATGCTGATAGGTTGTCTACATGACATTTGCGGTGTGTGGTGAGACGGACGTGAGTGTCAGAGGTATCTCCACCCTCCTGGTGTAAGTGTGTACGTGCCGCCGGTCTGATCCATCTCCAGCTAGATCAATCTGGACTCAACAGGCCAACTCAGGTGTGTGTGTATCTGTACAGCCATAACAAAAGAGATAACAAAGGTGTGTAATTGTCACATTACTGTGTGTGTGTGTGTGTGTCAGCTAAGACCATGTGAGAGGCAGATAACCCCATCAGATCAGATCACCTCTCTAAACTCCTTCAAACTCTTTCACAATAAAAGTGAACAATGTACCCTAAATTGAGCTCTGTGTGTGTGTGTGCATTTGTGCAGTGGAGGGGTTGATGATAAATGGAGAGGAAACACTTGAGACATGTTTGGAGGTGTCAAAACACTCTGTATAGGATATCTATCTTCTGTCTGCTAGAACTGAGGTATTAAAAAACAATTAGAGAATGTCCAATGTCCTAAGTAGGAAAGGTCCAGACTAGATATTGTAATTTATTGGAGCTCTTGTAAGTAACCACTTACCTTTGTCCATAATATGATTTAAGATTCATGGTTTTATATCAAATGTCTTCGGGACCATTTGGATTCTTAAATACAGGAAAATGTTTTTAAACGTGTGATGGGGAGAATGAATGCGTACTTGTCTTTGAATATACATTTTCTTCGAGAGAGGCTGGTGTTTCTTCACCACTGACACAGAGAGAGGCTGGTGTTTCTTCACCACTGACACAGAGAGAAACTGGTGTAACTTCACCACTGATACTGAGAGAGGCTGGTGTTTCTTCACCACTAACACAGAGAAAGGCTGGGGTTTCTTTACTACTAAAGACAGAAAGATGCTGGTGTTTCTTCACTGCTAGAGACAGAGATAGGCTGGTGTTTTTTCACTGCTACAGACAGAGAGAGGCTGGTGTTTCTTCACCACTGCTAGAGACAGAGAGAGGCTGGCATTTCTTCACTGCTAGAGACGGCGAGAGCCTGGTGTTTCTTCACTGCTAGAGACAGAGAGGTTGGTGCTTCTACACTGCTAGAGACAGAGAGAGGCTGTGCTGCACTTGGGAAACAGAGCCTGTCTACCTGGCCTATTGCCTATAAATTTGTTTGTTATCATTCAGTTTGGTGCTATTTGGTCTGTATTGACCGTTTTCTGTGTCTGTACACAGACCATTTGAGTATATTAGTAGAGAGCCATTAGTAATCCTAAACTGTTCATCTGAGTGTGTGCAGATAAGTAAACTGTGAGGTGTGTTTGCTGTGTGTGTATGTGTGTGTGTTTTTCCCAGTGGGTGTCCTCTGTGTGGTCATACCTCCAGTGAGGCGGTGAGAGCCTGTTCAGCGGCCACAGGGTACAAGCCCAATCCAGAGATCACCTGCGGGTCAAGAGTTCAGAGAGAGGGCAGTTAGTTTCTTTGTTTTCGAGATGTCACACACTTTTTTTTGTCAAGTCCAAGTCTCAAATCTTTTACGGACAAGCCTAATTGGTCACAATGCTAATTCAGACACCATATCAAACTACATATTTTGCTTGATGCAAATAAGCATAAATGTGAGTCAAATCAAATCAAATCAAATGTATTTGTATAGCCCTTTTTACACGCAAGCATGTCACAGAGGGCTTCACATATGCCCATAGAACTGCCCCTCAACCAACCTAAACCCTCAAGGAAGACAAGGAAAAACTCCCAAAAAACTCTCAACAGGAGAAAAAAAAATGGAAGAAACCTTGGGAGGAGCAATTCAGAGAGGGATCCCCTCCTCCAGAGACGGTTGGTGAGAGAGAGGAGCAGAACACAGGCTAAACATAGTCATACAGTGTCGATGGGTTTTTAAAACACCAAAATCCATGAGCATCCGTGAGCATAAACTTAACATCATACCCATCAGTGAAAGACACAAAACGACACCATACGCAATAGACTCAAAACGCCATAACCAATGAGACACAAATAAAGAAACAAAGTGTTTTTTTGTATTCTATCTGTACGCTAGGCAGAGTAGCTGTCTCTTTGTGGAGACAAATGGTGATTCAATAAACACATGAACTAATAAAAAATAAAGCTGTGCAGTGACTCATTCTTCCCACCTTCACTCTGATTGAGTCAGAAAAGACAACCCACTTTTTAATTTGTTTACCTTCCCGTTTCCCCCTCCATCACTCCATTTATCTTAATTTTCTTTACTTCCTAAACCCATCTTCTTCTCCACTCCTCTCTCCCTATCCATCCGGTTCTTACATCTCCTCCTCATTTAGTCTGTCCATCCATCAATCCGTCGGTCCCACCTAAAATAACTTGCCGGCTTCGCTTTCAAATGGTAAAAGTTTGATAACCTGGCAGTTAAATATTTAATTGCAGAGTAATCTCGTTATATTACACTATTAATCAGGCTGGCGGTAGGAGGGAGAGGAGGCAGAGGAACATCATACATTTAAAGGAACAGGCTGGGAAGGTGCGGCCCTTCTCCTTTCACCTCCCTCTATTTACCTCCATCTCTTTTTCTTACGTCTCTCACCTTTTTCAGCCCCTCACCATCTCTCTTTCTCTAATCCTCCATCTTTCTCTCTTTCTCACTCCACCAATCTATCTCTTCTCTCCCTTTTGTGCGTGCAGGTGTACGTAGGCACAGGTGTGTATGTCAACGTGATGGCTCAGTGTCAAGGGTGGAACTTGACCCCCCTAGGTTGTGGTCCTGCGATGTGCCTGGATGTTTTCTACAGCTTTACATTTAGCAGACACTCTTATCCAGAGCAACTTACAGTAAGTACAGGGACATTCCCCCGAGGCAAGTGGGGTGAAGTGCCTTGCCCACGGACACAACGTCATTTGGCACGGCCAGAAATCAAACCGGTAACCTTCTGATTACTAGCCCGATTCCCTAACCGCTCAGCCACCTGACTCCCCAGGAGTGTTAGAGCCTGACTGCCCCCCGGGAGCTGTGTTATGTCATATGCATGCAGTCTGCTGTATAACACACTGGGGTACATCGTGCAATATTAATTTAATATACTTACGGCTGACACCTGCTGTAATATTGATATAGTGCAATAAAGCAATAAGCGTTGATATATGTGTAAAATGCATGGACTGTGTGTGTGTGTGTGTGTGTGTGTGTGGGTACGTGCATGAGTGTGTGTGCGTATGTGTGTGTATATGGGTTCTATACCTTGCTGATGGCCTGCTGCAGGCGGTAGAGAGAATTGACCACCGCCACGTTCCTCCTCTGGCCCTCTGTCAACGGACCAATCACCTGGCTTGCATCTCCTTGAGTGCACAGCTGGAGAGAGAGAGAGAAATAGAGAGGGAAAGAGAGAGGCAGGCAGGCAGGCAGACAGAGAGGAGAGAGAGAGAGAGAGAGAGAGAGAGAGAGAGAGAGAGAGAGAGAGAGAGAGAGAGAGAGAGAGAGAGAGATGACGGCAGGAATAGAGGCAGACAGAGAGAAGAGACAGACAGAGACATAGAGAAGGATAGACAAAACAAATTGCGTCAAAACTCTCAACTGTACTCCCATAATCCTCTCTGCTTGTAGAGGAGTACCACCTGTCGCTTTCGCAAAGACATAACGCCTGAAACACACACCGGACGGGCCCCTGCTGCCGAGGCAACTACTGTTGCCGGCAGGCCTGCTGGGGAGAGGTACACACAGATACACACACACACACACTTACACATACATACAGATACACACACACACTCACTCATGCATACATACAGATACACACACACACTAATACATACAGATACACATGCACACACACACACGCATATACACACACATTCATACATACAGATACACATGCACACACACATACACATACACACACACATTCATACATACAGATACACATGCACACACACACACACACACACACATTCATACAGATACACATGCACACACACGCTTGCCACACACACACCCTCACCCTCAAATGTCGTCAAGGTGTGAGGAGACCCTGCATGCAGTGGTGTAGTGGTAAAAATAGAGGTGGCTAAACTATGAATTTCATTATTTATTTATTTACAGGGTCAGGTGGCTGAGCGGTTAGGGAAGCGGGCTAGTAATCTGAAGGTTGCCAGTTCGATTCCCGGCCGTGCAAAATTACGTTGTGTCCTTGGGCAAGTCACTTCACCCTACTTGCCTCGGGGAGAATGACTAAATGTAAAATGTAAATGTCAACCCCCCCGCATTGACCGTGAGACACGCATTTCATCCCCTTTACAGAGGCTTGAGAACCCTGTTTATTTAATCATTTTTACGTTTCATTAGGCCTATTTGGATGGAACCGGTAAGGTTGGCTTGTATCTGCATCATCGTATTTATAAGAACGTTAATAATAGTAGGCTAGCCGTTTGTCCCTGTCTTAATGCGATGTTGTGCAAACCAAAACAACGTTTACAAACGTGAATTGATCACTCTGTACTTGAGGCCTTTTGCCGGCATCTTTGGGAGTGGGAGCACTCGATGGTCTCTTCAAGAATCGCCTGATATCCATGGCTAATTAATCCTTTCCGAACAGGTAGACTAATCCACAACGTGTATGTGTGTACTTCGTGGATCCTGATTGGTGTCGCCGCCGCAGCCGCAACGCATTGATTGGAGGGTCACAGACCATACAGCGCAGATGAAATGATTCAGACTACAGCGTTTATATATTAAACAATATGAAATTTCGTGTTTTAAAATTACACCAAATTTATTTCGGATTATCAGGGGCCACTGTCAACCAGGACCCTGAGAGACAACCAACCCAGGTCTGACTGATCGATCTCAGAGTGGCCGAGTAGAAGCCATTTGTCCACAATCAGGCATGAGAGAGACCAGGGGGAGCCAATCAATGGCTGATTATGACGAGCGGCGGCGTTGGGAAGGCGCTCGATGCCTGTCAGGGCAGCCATTATCTCCAGAAGTAAAGGATGGAGGAGCGGGCTGATGCAGAGCGAGGGACCGAGACATGGCACACCCCGAGAGAAAAAAACAAATCAGAGCGTCACCTAGGACCTAACTGTGACTTTTAACTTTCTCAAACACACACTATCAACAGATCAATAAACACGACACACACTATCAAGTCATATTAATAAACACCACACACACATACACACGCACACACACACACACACACACACACACACACAGGACAGATGAACAAAAAACACATACATTTAGACACACACACACAAACTAACAAAACACACAGATACCATACCGCAGGCTCACAGACAGATGGCACGGGTAGCACACAGAACACACACACGCGCATGTCAAATGGCCTGACACACTCACCAGCTGTTCGGACTTGACACAGAAGAGCTGGACGGTCTTGGCAGCGTTCTTGGCCACGGCCAGACTGAGGCTGGGATCCACCGCCGCCACGTTGAGCTCGCTGACGAACACAACGGAACACGCTGTCATCAATACACATCACCCTCCTCACCTACCCGTCAGCCTGTGTGTGTGCGGTGGGTAGGAACATGCTTGTGTGGGTTACAGTTTGTGCTAAAACACTAAAACCCCATTCTCTGAATCAAATGTTCAGTGGCCTACACCCATTTGTCGAATCAGTCACTCATTTGGCAAAACTCTAAACACATTCTCACTCACAAAAAACATTTTGCACTGTGATGTACTTGTTTTGCAAAATGGTAAACACAGGTGGCAAACAGTACAAACAACTACAACACTGTTGTCATCTTTAAAACACAATGACTCAAAATTGTTCACACTTGTTTCTAATGATGTAATCCTCTGGCCGGTCCCAGTACAAAGACGTGATGCTGAGGCAGAACACCGTAAATGTCACATTGACTTTGCAGTTGCACAACATTTGAGTTTATTGTAAAATGCTTTTCATTTAGAGTTTGCTTTGTTCTTTGGGCTTTTGCAGTTGGACTACTGTATTTTCATGGAAATTAAATGCATAAAAAGACATGCAATACTGTATGACTTACAGTGTGCAATTTATTCACAGTACTACAGTAAGTTGTGATTGTTATACTTTCTTTATTGCAAAATGCGTTTACTGCAGTATGTACAATGAACATATTTTAACTACTAGTGTAACTACTGTACATGCCCTGGATGCTGTGTTCTCTTTTTTGTGTCTATATCGATTTTCTGTGTTTATGATCTGAAAGCACTGTTTGATTTTGAGCAAAAGGTTAAATGGTTTAGGGGTGAGTGTTTGATTTTGCCAGAAGAGTCAGGGTTTTGGAAATGTAGTTTGGAAGATTTGGTTTTGTATTTACAGTTTTGCCCCTCCTTGAGTCACCACCTTACCGCGGTGGAGGGGTTTGCGTGTCCTAATGATCCTGGAAGCTATGTTGTCGGGGGCTTTATGCCCCTGGTAGGGTCACCCAAGGCAAACAGGTTCCAGGCGAAGGATCAGACAAAGCGTGGCTCAAAAAACTACCATGAAGAAAACGAACAATGGTTCTCAGTTGCCCCTGCCCGGAAGCGGGTCACCGGGGCCCCCCCCTGGAGCCAGGCCCGGGGGTGGGGCTCGATGGCGAGCGCCTGGTGGCCGGGCCTTTTCCCATGGGGCCCGGTCGGGCACAGCCCGAAGAGACAACGTGGGACCCCCTTCCAGTGGGCTCACCATCCGCAGGAGGGGTCATGGGGGTCGGGTGCAGTGCGAGACGGGCGGCGGCCGAAGGCGGGGGCCTTGGCGGTCCGATCCTCGGCTGCAGAAGCTAGCTCTAGGGTCGTGGAACGTCACCTCGCTGGCGGGAAAGGAGCCGGAGCTGGTGCGCGAGGTAAAGAGGTTCCGGCTAGATATAGTCGGCCTCGCCTCGACGCACAGCATCGGCTCCGGAACCAGTCTCCTTGAGAGGGGCTGGACTCTCTTCCACTCTGGAGTTGCCCTCGGTGAGAGGCGTCGAGCTGGGGTGGGAATACTTGTTTCCCCTCGGTTCGGCGCCTGTACGTTGGGGTTCACCCCGGTGGACGAGAGGGTAGCCTCCCTCCGCCTTCGGGTGGGGGGACGGGTCCTCACTGTTGTTTGTGCTTATGCACCAAATGGCAGTGCAGAGTACCCACCCTTTTTGGAGTCTCTGGGAGGGGTGCTGGAAAGCGCTCCTCCCGGAGATTCCCTCGTCCTCCTGGGGGACTTCAATGCTCATGTGGGCAATGACAGTGAGACCTGTAGGGGCGTGATTTGGAGGAACGGCCCAATCCCCCCAATCCGAACCCGAGCGGTGTTTTGTTGTTGGACTTCTGTGCTAGACACGGCTTGTCCATAACGAACACCAAGTTCAAGCATAAGGGTGTCCATATGTGCACTTGGCACCAGGACACCCGAGGTCTCAGTTCGATGATAGACTTTGTAGTCGTGTCGTCGGATCTGAGGCCGAATGTCTTGGACACTCGGGTGAGGAGAGGGACGGAGCTGTCAACTGATCACCACCTGGTGGTGAGTTGGCTACGATGGTGGGGGAAGACGCCGGTCAGGCCTGGCAGGCCCAAACGTAATGTGAGGGTCTGCTGGGAACGGCTGGCAGAATCCCCTGTCAGAAGGAGCTTCAACTCCCACCTCCGGGAAAGCTTCGATCATGTCTCGGGGGAGGCCGGGGACATTGAGTCCGAATGGGCCATGTTCCGGGCCTCCATTGTTGAGGCGGCTGACCGGAGCTGCAGACGCAAGGCGGTCGGTGCATGTCGCGGCGGCAACCCTCGGACCCGGTGGTGGACGCCGGAGGTGAGGGAAGCCGTCAAGCTGAAGAAGGAGGCCTATCTGACTTTGTTGGCTGGTAGGACTCCAGAGGCAGCTGATGTGTACCGGCAGGCCAAGCGGAATGCGGCTTTGGCGGTCGCGGAGGCAAAAACTCGGGCGTGGGAGGAGTTCGGCGAGGCCATGGAGAATGACTTCCGAACGGCTTCGAAAAGGTTCTGGACCACCATCCGGCGACTCAGGAGGGGGAAGCAGTGCACTGTCAACGCTGTATATGGTGGGGATGGTGCGCTGCTGACCTCGATGGGGGACGTCCTGGATCAGTGGAAGGAATACTTTGAAGACCTCCTTAATCCCACCAACACGCGTTCCGACGTGGAGGCAGAGTCTGGGGACATTGGGGGGGGGCCCTTCTATCTCTGGGGCTGAGGTCGCCGAGGTGGTTGAAAAGCTCCGCGGTGGCAAGGCCCCTGGGGTGGATGAGGTCCGCCCGGAGTTCCTTAAGGCTCTGGATGTTGTAGGGCTGTCTTGGTTGACACGACTCTGCAACATCACGTGGACATCGGGGACAGTGGACCTCTGGACTGGCAGACCGGGGTGGTCTGCCAGTCCAGAGGCACTCCGGTCCCCCTCTTTAAAAAGGGGGACCGGAGGGTGTGCTCCAACTTTAGGGGGATCACACTCCTCAGCCTCCCTGGGAAAGTCTATTCAGGGGTGCTGGAGAGGAGGATCCGTCGGATTGTCGAACCTCGGATTCAGGAGGAGCAATGTGGTTTTCGTCCTGGCCGTGGAACTGTGGACCAGCTCTATACCCTCGGCAGGGTTCTGGAGGGTGCATGGGAGTTCGCCCAACCAGTCTACACATGTTTTGTGGATTTGGAAAAGGCGTTCGACCGTGTCCCCCGGGGGCTCATGTGGGGGGTGCTCCGGGAGTACGGGGTACCGGACTCCCTGATTGGGGCTGTTCGGTCCCTGTACGACCGGTGCCAGAGTTTGGTCCGCATTGCCGGTAGTAAGTCGAACTTGTTCCCGGTGAGGGTTGGACTCCGCCAGGGCTGCCCTTTGTCACCGATTCTGTTCATAACTTATATGGACAGAATTTCTAGGCGCAGCCAGAGCGTTGAGGGGGTCCGGTTTGGTGACCTCAGGATCGAGTCGCTGCTTTTTGCTGATGATGTGGTCCTGTTGGTTTCATCGGGCCGTGACCTCCAGCTCTCACTGGAGCGGTTCGCAACCGAATGCGAAGCGGCTGGGATGGGAATCAGCACCTCCAAATCTGAGGCCATGGTTATCGACCGGAAAAAGGTGGAGTGCAATCTCCGGGTCGGGGAGGAGATCTTGTCCCAAGCGGAGGAGTTCAAGTATCTCGGGGTCTTATTCACGAGTGAGGGAAGGATGGAGCGCGAGATCGACAGGCGGATCGGTGCGGCGTCCGCAGTGATGCGGGCTCTGCATCGGTCCGTCATGGTGAAGAAGGAGCTGAGTCGAAAGGCGAAGCTCTCTATTTACCAGTCGATCTACGTTCCTACCCTCACCTATGGTCACGAACTGTGGGTAGTGACCGAAAGAACGAGATCGCGAATACAAGCGGACAAAATGAGTTTTCTCCGCACGGTGTCCGGGCTCTCCCTTAGAGATAGGGTGAGAAGCTCGGTCATCCGGGAGGGGCTCAGAGTAGAACCGCTGCTCCTCCGCGTCGAGAGGGGCCAGGTGAGGTGGCTCGGACATCTGATAAGGATGCCTCCTGGACGCCTCCCTGGTGAGGTGTTCTGGGCACGTCCCACTGGGAAGAGGCCCCGGGGAAGACCCAGGACACGCTGGAGGGACTATGTCTCTCGGCTGGCCTGGGAACACCTCGGGGTCCCCCAGGAAGAGCTGGTGGAAGTGGCCGGGGAGAGGAGAGTCTGGGCCTCCCTGCTTAGGTTGCTGCCCCCGCGACCCGACCCCCGGACAAGCGGAAGATGATGGATGGATGGATTTACAGTTTAGAGAAAATGGGTGACAGTTTCAAGAAATGTGTTTTAGCAACTGTGAAAAACTGTAATGTGAGTATGCTTGGGTGTGTGCATGTTTGTCAGTGTGAGTATACTTTTGTGTCTGTAGGCCTATATTTATTAAAATGAGTATGCGCATGCACATTTGTTAATGTGAGTATGCTTGTGTGTGTGTGTTTGTTAATGCATGTGTGTGTTTGTTAACATGAGTATGCTTGCGTGTACACAACCTATTTGTGTCTGTGTGTTAACCTGTACGTGTGTGTGTTAAATTGTGTGCGTGTGTTAACCTGTACCAGTGTGTGTTAACCTGTACGTGTGTTAACCTGTAGGTGTGTGTGTTAACCTGTATGTGTGTGTGTTAACCTGTATGTGTGTGTGTGTTAACCTGTACGTGTGTGTTAACCTGTAGGTGTGTGTGTGCGCGCAGACAGGCACCTGCTGACAGTCTTGATGATGCTGTCCAGCTCGTCGTTGGAGGGAGGGTTGCGGCCCCCCATGGGGAACACCAGGTTAATGGGGTCAAACAGGCGGGAAAGGGACTTGGAGAGGTAGGCTGCCTCATAAGGCTGTAGGGAGTCCTTCAACGCCTTCTCTGGGCTGCGCACACACACACATACACAAACACATGCACATATATACACACACACACACACACACACAAGAAGGCATTTCAAATCCTTAGCTCCAACTGCTACATTTCTAATTTATTACGTTTTTCCTCATTCCTTTACATCCCCTCCTTCAATTTCAACATGGTGTGAAATTGGTGTGCTTCCACACACACACGTTGACAAGAAAAAGGTAACAGCGCCCCCATGTAGGTTAGGGCTCCCTGGGCTGCATGTCTGCTTTTCTCAATCTAGCTGTCGTTCGTCTCTCCATCTTTCATAATCATTTCATCACAGGGGGAGGTGATGCTGTGAAGCCTTTCTTCCTGGTTGCTGCAACTAGGAGGGGTATTGATAGATGTGTCTCTGGTGATGGAAGGATGGAAGGAAGACGAGGAGAAGAGGAAGGAGTCTCGGAACAGTGCGAGACAATTTAGACACACACTGATCTCACACACAGAGTACCGTATACACGTAACAGGCACACACACGGAAATCCAGGAACATAAACCTGAGGTTCACGACTACGCAGAGAGAGGGAGCAGGAAGGTTGGCTGTCCTCATGTCCTCACCCTCGCTCTGTCTCCTTCACTCTCTTCTCATCCCTCTATCATGCCTTCCTTTCCCTCCCTGCATCACTCCATTCCCTCATCCTCTACCGTTGCTAATCTGGCACCCCTCCCACCCTCCATCTGTGCATCTCCCTCCCTCCCTCCCTCCCTTCCTTCCTTCCTTCCTTCCTTCCTTCCTTCCTTCCTTCCTTCCTTCCTTCCTTCCTTCCCTTCCTTCCTTCCTTCCTTCCCTTCCCTTCATTCCTCCCTTCCTTCCTACCACCCCCACACACTCACACACACATCTTCCTTCCATCTAGCGCTTCGTGCAACCTTTATCTCCTCCTCTACATCCCTTTCCCCTAACATATTATCAGTAGAACACACACACGCACAGCCTCCCACATTGGAGTAGGTATTTGGCACCCTCTATAATTACAAGGTTAACTACTCTGAGACAAGTGCCAGAAACTGCACGACATGACGGCCTGGAGATGGAGGGAGAGAGCGAAAGAAACGGAGGGAGAGGGCTGTGGGAGGAAGTACAGAGGTGCAGTGATGAAAGGGAAGAGATAGAGAAGGACAGAGTAGGTCTGGCAGAGAGAGATATGGAGATAATACAACAAGGACATTTATGAGGAAGAGAGAGAGTGGAAAGAGAAATAAAGGGAGTGAGAAAGAGCGAAAAAGAGACAGAACCCTAACAGAAAGATGGAGATGCTCTGCTCATATCCCAGTGGCTCCAGTGTACTCAGCCTCAATCAACACAGCCTGAGCGCGTGTATGTGTGTGTGCTTGGGAAGATAACCAGCCAGGCAGGCACCGGAGCCAGAATACCCAGGCCCCGGGGCTCCTCCTCTGGGAGGCTCTGGGACGCCAGGCCCCCCTCCCCCCCAGGCCTGGAGCCCCTAGCTCCTCCAGGCTAATGAATAGTGACTCACGTTAGGCTGGAGCTGTTAGTGACTGACACTGTCGACCAGCGAGCCCATTTCCCCCGTCGCCTCCCATACTCATCAGCGATGCGTTCAGACAAGAGTTCATCACTCACCATTTCTATCTCCCTCACTAGAGTGCCACTCCAACCCTTATTCTATTTTCCTTTCTCTCTCCTTCTCCATCTTTTCCTTTTCTCTCCCCTTCTCTCTCGGTCTCTCTCTTTCTCACTCCCTCCCTTTGCCTTTCTCCTTCTTCAGCTGTCCGTCAGTCTCTCTGTGTAGTTTCCCTCCACACGCAGGCCCGCCCATAAGGGGGGAAAGCTTTCTGGGGCCCAGCCGCGGTGCCAGCAATAATCATGTTCATCCAAAATATTTTGCGAGCGCAGAATTTCAAATAGAATGCATTGGTCTGAGGCAAATTTAAATAAACTTGTCAACTCATATTACGTCTATAATCTTTCAAAATATTTTACCTGTAAACAGAGCCCATTGCCACCAGTGTAGGTAGGTCTGTGATAGCAATCGAAGGAAGTCTGTCAACCCATAAACTGATACAGTAACGTTCACGTTGGACAAGCTACTGTAGCCAATATTAAAACGTTATCCAAACATCCCAAGATTCAGCCCTGAAGATACTTGACACGGAAACACTTATCAACCAAAATTACGGCAATATACAGGGCCAGGGAGTTTTCAGGCGATCTTTATGAGGATGGATCAATACTTTTTTGCAAAGTCTGTCAACATTCAATCAAATATATTCGGCGTCAAACTGTTGCTGGTGGAACATCTTCGGTCGCTCCGACATAAGAACAGGAAGGCTAGTGGAATTCCGCAGATTTTCAGTCTGAATAACCGCAGAAAATGTGAAAATAATCCGTAGATTTTGTTTGGGCTTGCTCATCACTGAGTAAGTCTCTCTCGGTTAACATAATGTTTTATGTAGGACAGAGAGAGCACACACGCATGCGTTAATATAAGTAAAGCCCTATTTGGGGTGGGCCCATTCACGGGACCTTCTCAGGGGTCCAGCAATTTCTATGGGCGGGCCTGTCAACACATATATTCCTTGCCTTTACAGTCTCTCTCCTCAGAATATTCTCTTCTATGCTCTCTCGCTCTTTGCTGTAAGACTTCTAACACACACCTATTTTTCTGTCCTTCCCTTCATCTTACATCCTCTCTCTTTCCACGCCTCTTTCTACCCTCCATCCATAAGTCACTCTCTTTCTCTCCGTTTTTCATCCTTCCTCTCTCTCCCTCTCTGCCAATGAGTCGCTTTCTATTACTTTTTACCTTCTCTCTCTCCCTTGGGTCAATCTCTCCCTCTTTCCAAACACTTTTAAAACTGCAGCAAGTGGATTTAGACTGACAGTTAGTTCTATGGTGTTTAAAAATAACAATGACGGACTAATGCAGTCATTGTTCGTATGTAGATCTGAGTGTGAACATCACTCAGCGTGTATACATCTCTGTGTGTGTTTGTGTATGCTTATTGTGTGTGTAAATGTCAGTGTACGTGTGTGTATAGACCTGGTGTGTGTGTGTATAAATATCAGTGTGTAAATGGATCTGCGTGTGTGTGTGTGTGTAAATGCCAGTATGCGTGCAGAGACATGCAGTATGTGTGTGTGTGTGTGTCTGTCTGTGTGTAAATGGGTTTTTAATTACGGGTTGCCAGCAATGCTAGACACTTCAGAGAGCTTTAGTGCAGACGTGTGGGAGATGGAGCGGAAAACACACAACATGTACAATCTGATTGACATTCATTACTACTCCTGTTTAATTGTGTGTGCATGTACTGTCTGTGTATGTGTGCGCATGTGTGTGCGTACATGCATGTATGATTTATCTCAGCTCTTGTTTTATCGCCGTACACAGACTGCAAATGGGTTAGCTAAGGTAAAGACGACTGGGTGTATGTGTGTGTGCGCGCGTGTATGTGCTTCAAAGTCTGCCGTACGGAGACAACCTGCAAAAAGATGAGCATTGGTGCATTTGAGAAGCATGATTCACCACAAGCAGTACAGTCAAAAACACCTCTGCATGTGTGAGTTTATGTGTGGATCGTTGGAGGAGACCGACTTGTAGTCCTGTTTGGCGTGGGTGAAGAGGTCCCGGCCATCTGGCTCAGGGCTAGCCAGTTCCAGCGCGGTCTCTGGACCGGAGCAGACCCCCGGGGCTCCCTGGAGGCCGGAGCTGTACTGCTGCAGGCGGCGCCACAGCTCGTTGTAGAGGCGCAGCAGCTTGGGGTACTCTCCCTCTAGGGCCTGCTTCAGGAAGGACGAGGCTGGGGGGGACAGGGGGACGGGGAGGATGGGAGTGATGGAGAGAGAGGGATGGGGAGAGGGGGCGAGGTGAGGGAGACAGAGGGATGGGGAGAGGTGAGGGAGAGAGACCGAAGGGAATATAATAAGAGAAGAGATATAAAAAAAAGGAGAATGGGTATTTGAAAGAAAGGGAGAGAGAAGGGGAGAGTAAAAACCAGGAGGAACCGAGAGAGATTGAGAAATTAGAAATGTAATTCTAAATGAATTATTGACATTAATCACTATGCCAACACACCAAAAATAATGGTGTCATACTAGTCAACTTGTTCAGTATAGTTCAGTGTATGTGTGTTGCTTGATGCTCAACTAAACGGCTGCTTTGATACTTCAGTGATCTAGGACAGTTCCAACGTCATCTCCGATCCCCCAGACACACACACACACACACAGTGCCTTTGTTCTATCCCTCCGTCCCGGGCGATGGAACAGAAGGACAGATGGAATGATCTAAATGCATCTATCTCATTAGTATGATAATAACCTGGCTTTGCAAGTGATTAAATGCTTGTTAGGGCTAATATGCAGATTGTTGCCAAATCGAGTGGGTTTTTTCTTTATGCTATTTTCCACATTTGTATGCACCCAGCATGGCCACTTTATGAGGGCTGATGCCAGCAGACATGATCATGTCTGTGGGGAGGTGGAAGTCGTGGGGGGGGGGCTGAAACACACACATATGCATGCATGCTCACACACACACACTATCTCTCAAGGCTGACAGATAGGCATAGAGGCAGACAGACAGGTAGACTGACAGAGGAAGGAACGAAGGAAGGAAGGCAGGCATGAAGTGAGCAGAGGGCAAGCTGAGGGGAGGGCCAGCCGAGACACGACAGATGAATAATAGATGGAGCGACTGCTTCTGTCTGAATGCTTCTCAGTTGTTGACAAGCTTTCCTCCTGCATTCCCCTGCTGAATTGGTTCCATCATACCCCAGGCTGGACACACACACACGAGTGAGCACAATGAGGATTCCACCTTGTGAAATGTCCTACTGCAGAACTGCACGGAACTGGGATGGAAAGGTAACAAATTCACAGCCAAGGGAGTAACACACACACGACCAAATACATGCGTCCAGGTTAACACCGACACACATACGTGATAAACTCTGTATTGACATCATTACCTGGTGATAACAAAGGGACATCAATCAATACAGCAGTACTTTAGACAGTCTATATGGTCACACTACATAAAAACACACAAACAGGGTAATCGAATCACACCCACCTCCCTCTTACTGTTTCGATAAGATAGAAAGGCTATGTGTACATACAGTATATCTACAAATATTTTTTAAGAAACATCTTTTCTTTTCCATTCATTTGGATCAGGAGTGTTGGAGCAGGGAAATATCTAAACCCTGGAGCATGGCAGGGGGTCCTTGAGGACCAGGGTTGAGAACCTCGGCTCTATCATGTTGAATTGGAGCTAGGCTGCAGTGTCGGAGCTTGGTCCAAGCATGTCAGAGCTAGCTCCTAGTATGTCGGAGCTTGGTCCTAAGCATGTCAGAGCCTGGTCCATGCACTTTGGAGCTAGCTCAGGCTCCTGGGTCACGCACGCCTCTGCTTTCCTCACCTCAGATGAATATAAACCTGGCCACAGACTCATCTGCTCTGTAGAAAACAGCTCCCCAACTGAGATGGAGAGGGCAAACGTTCTCCGGCACGGAGTGTGCCTGTGTATGTTTGTGTGTGTGAAAGAGAAAGTAAGTAGAAAGACAAAGAGAGAGGGTTGTGTGTGTGTGTGTATGTGAGGGTGTTTCACTGATGAGGGGCTTGCTGCTATCTTATTCCTTTGAGGATATAATTCATCGAAATGTGGGTTTGCGTGTGTTTCTAGGTCACTTTCCTGTTGTGCAGGGGGTTATCAATCACCAGAGAGGTGTAATCAGTGCCCCCTGTGTGTGGGACGAGAGAGAGAGATGTTTAGAGTTTGCTTCAGTGAAGATGAGCGATGGCCGGTGTCTGTGCCTGCGCTACAGTTGGCATGTGCGCGCACACACTCACAGGTACAGTGTTATTTGTGGTCAGCGTGCTGTAATGGCAGGCTGACAGGAATGTGATGAAGAGATATGTCGTAGAGGAAGAGAGGAGGAGAGAACAGGACAACAGGAGAGAAAAACAAGAGGAGGAAGATGTAACCTATTCAGGTTGTAAAAAAAGGTGTGTCTCTCACACACACACACACGGCTGGATTAAACAGACATTAGGATGCAGTCTCACCAGCCGTAGCTCCCTGCAGCTCTACAGAGAGGGTGTTGGTGACCGAGGTCCAGAAGGTGTATAGGATGTCAGGCTGGCCGTCCTGTAGAGACACACACGCTAAGGGTCACACGTTTGCACATGCAGCCCACACACGCACATAGTCACACACACATACACAGTCACACACACAGGAACAAACACATACACACACAGTCGCACACACTGGAACACACACAAGCACATACACACACAGGAACCCACACAGTCACACACACAGTTACACACACAGGAACAAACACATACACAATCACACACACAGGAACACACACCCATGGTCACAGACTGTACTGTGCACAGACATACAAAGAGACAAACACACACACCCTGCCACCCACCCCTCCCCCCTAGAGAGGAACATTAATGTTGTTCCTCTTTTCTGTGACACAACCTTCCCATGTCGCCCCTGCAGAAGTGTAACAGCCACCGCCAGAGAGCGTCGAGTTGGCTAATTTCCGCGGTGACAGGTGACTGGAGAGTCTGAGCGGCGCAAGTGATTGGCTTGTGCGGTAATGATAGCCGCCGTCAACCTCGAAGGCGCAGCGTGAGTGTACATATGCGTCCAATAATGGAACGCTCTCACAGGTGAACATGATGACACAGGTTTGAGCTGGAGGAGATGGAAAACCGCGTTGTTCACATACACACCCCAACGTGTACACAAACACACACACCAACACGCACACAAACACACACAATCAGCAGCTTTAGTCCATTTAGCAACAGAGACAGGAGGCGAGTGGGAAGCCTCGGATTAGCAAGTCTTCAGGGAGTTTTAATTCTCTAATGGTTCTATGTTTGTGTGTCCCTTACCCTCTAACTAGGAGAATCAAGATCTCCACCTCCACCCATTACCACCGCCCTTTCTCTCACAAAATCTGCCCACACCCTTATCTCACCACACACACGAGCGCGCACACACACATTGAGATCAAAACAACAAGTGAGGAGCAAGGGCCAACTTCCTTACAGATGGACAGTCTTCTAAAACAGGCCAAGATTTTTTGATGGATGTTGAAATCCATTAATTTGTATAAATCACAAAGTAAGTCACTTGCTACATTCCCTGTTTGGTAGTTTTGTGTCTTTCACTATTTGGGTATGGTGTGTGTGTATATGTTTGTGTATGTTGGTGTGTGCGTGCCAACACCAGGATAGAAATTTACATTTAGTCATTTAGCAGACACTCTTATCCAGAGCGACTTACAGTAAGTACAGGGACATTCCCCCGAGGTAAGTAGGGTGAAGTGCCTTGCCCAAGGACACAACGTCAGTTGGCACCGCCGGGAATCGAACTGGCAACCTTCGTATTACTAGCCCGATTCCCTCACCGCTCAGCCACCTGACTCCCTAATGCTAATTTGTTGACTGGTATGTTCCTTCTCTGTCTTTTGTTTTATTGTTCCTTGGCCAGATTGACCCTGCAATTATATTTCAGTTTATTTGATATGGTAAAAAAATAGAGTGCATGCAGCAGTAATTGTTACTGTTAATCTGATGATAGGTCAAGGGGCTACAGAGGGTTTGATAAGGATGATGTAACTTAGGTAGGAATAAACCTGTTTCTGACTGAGAGCAGGGGCGGTTTTAGGCACGGGCGGACCGGGCAGCCGCCCGGGGCGGCATTTTTTCATGTCACGTGGGGGGCGCACGAGCATAAAATAAATAAATTAAAATCTCTGCGCCGCGAAGCGGTTTTCTCTTTTCTATCATTTCACTGTGTGGGGAATTGGCTAATTGTCGCCCCCTTCAGGCAGCTGCAGGCACCCCTGCTTGCTGAGAAGGTGCCGTGCACAGAAGCTGTGTGAAAAAAGGGGAGGGGGACAGACAGCTCACCTGACTGGGTCTCCCAAATGGAACGGACAAGGGGGGGGGGGGGGGGGGGGGTTCCACTGTATAGTGCAACACTCTAAATTAGTGGGCTAAAGTCAGTTGCACCTCGACTTTCTTCCAAATAACGCACATTTCATTCATAATATTATAAATATAGGCCTAAAGTTCCTGCACATTTTTGTTTTTTTTAATTGTGTGAAATGGCTAATAAAAATATGTAACACAAAACGATTGTGGTCACCAAGGTGAATTGGTTTAGTCTTGACTTATGGTCGTGAGTGACAGTGTTGGGGGGATGGGAAATCTGTTGACTGTTGAGTGCCAAAGAAGATGGACAGGAAAAGGTCAAGTAAGCCATCAGGTGCCCAATTTCGAAAAAAAAGAAAAGAAGAAGAGGAGAAATGAGAAAAAGATAAAGGTATGCAAATATGTCTCTGTATGATTATTACGGTATCCATGTCATGAATGAAGGGCTAATGTTAATTGGTGGGTATAGGCTAACTCTTACGTTTGTTAGCCTTTTTGCTATGATGCTTGCTATGCAACAACAATATTTCGGTTTTAACTCAACAAACACGAGATAACATTTCACCATAATAGTGTGCTTTGCAACAAAACTGTTACAAGTTCAGTTATTATTTATTTTCATTATTTAGGTTAGGCCCTGTAATTAGCCAACAGAATTTTCAAATCTGTAGGTAGTTTCAAAGACGAACATTGGCTATTTGCTACAACTATATTTTGTGACAAAGTATAGTTTAACGTCATAACTAAAAGTGTTCCTCCCTAAAAGTTATATTAATATAGCATGTAATAACAGACATTTAGCGTGTAAGGGCATGTTTATGTAACCCTCCTACCAGTGTCAATTTGACCCCAGGCTGTTTTAGCTGTATAGAACATAATCGGTCTTACCATAACAGCCTTTTGATTTCAATGGGGGGGTGGGGGGGGGGGGCGCGAAGGGCGTCTCGCCCTGGGTGTAATTCAATGTAGAACCGCCACTGACTGAGAGAGAACTGTGAGCAATTACATTTATACATTTATGTAAAAGTAAAAGTACAACAATGTGTATAAATTTCAGGGACTGTGACTGTTTAGGTTAGCTGATAACATCTTCTCCTGAGTTAGGAGAGAAAAACAGGAGTACCAGTTAGCACCTGATTTACAGCCCGTAGTAAGGTCCTTTGGAAAGAAGGATGAAAGCCTTGCTTCATGCTGTAAGAAGGACTGTGATCTTTACCTATTTTCCAACATTATTCTTGTCTGCAAGCTTGTATTGAACTGAAAAAAAGCTTCAGAACTCTCGTCAGTTGTTACCTGATAGTATTCAGAAACGACTCAGTGAACAAGGAAAGCATAATTACATCAACAGTTCATGAATCATAAGGGTGCAGAAATTCTTTCTGTATCACACACATCCATCAAATGTGTGTGTGGGGGGGAACGCATGCACACACACAGTAGAATCAAGATCTTAAAATTACATGGATGGTTGGACCCATCGATTTTTAGGGATCTCTCTTTCTCAAGTCATGGTGACACTTGACAGCTCCGAAGCTCCGAGTTCCAAGGCTCCCCGGGCAATTAGGCCAAATAAATAAATAAATATCAAAAGTGTTTCCATGGTAACTCCACTCCACACACCAGCTCTACAAGCAGCTATGGACGACAGACGGACGCCTTGAAAGGCGGTGGTATCTGTTTTACACTAACGGTGGCTGGTTTGTAGATGTGACAGTGATTCTGCTACATTGTTGTCCGGATCTGGAATAATCTTTTATAAACTGTAAACCTTCTTACTTACGCCGGGTACACAGGTTAAAGAGGCCCAACGCATGCTCGCCGACCAGATTCTGAATGTGGAACGAGTAAATCCGGATTCCATGGTTATCGTACTCGGCGACATTAACAAAAGGAATCGCAGCCACGAACTCCCCAAATACAGACAATTCATTGAATGCCCTACCAGAGAAGGGAACACTTTGGATCACTGTTGCACCACAGTCAGTGGAGCCTACCATGCGGTCCCACGAGCAGCACTTGGTCACTCTGACCACGACATGGTCCACCGGATTCCTGCATACAGGCAGAAACTAAAGCTCTGTAAACCTGCTGTGAGGAAATCAAAACAGTGATAGAAGAACAGGTTTAGCAAGGCGGTGAGAGAGGCTAAACGACTGTACTCGGAGAGACTAAGACACCAGTTCTCTGCTAACGACTCTGCTTCTGTCTGGAGAGGGCTCAGGCAGATCACCAACTACAAGCCCAGAGCTCCCACACCATTAAAGACTCGCCTGGCCAACGACCTGAACAAGTTTTACTGTTGACTTTAAAGACAATTGGACTGCCTTGAACTACACCTACCCCCCATCTCCATAGAGACGTCTCTCTCCATTAAGGAGAGATAAGTTAACAGACTGTTTAAGAGGCAGAACCCACGAAAGCAGCTGGGCCAGACGCTGTCTCTCCTGCCACCCTCAAGCATTGTGCTGACCAGCTGTCTCCGGTGTTCACCAACATCTTCAACACCTCCCTGGAGACTTGCCATGTGCCAGCCTGTCTCAAGTCCTTCACCATAATCCCTGTGCCCAAAAAGCCAAGGCCAACAGGACTTAATGACTACAGACCCGTCACCCTGACCTCTGTGGTAATGAAGTATTTTGAGCGCCTGGTGCTGGTACACCTCAAAGCCATCACAGAACATCTCCTGGACCCCCTGCAGTTTGCCTACAGAGCCAACAGGTCTGTAGATGATGCAGTTAACATGGCCCTCCACTTCACCCTCCAGCACCTGGCCACACTGGCATCCTATGCCAGGATAGCGGTGGCGGACTTCAGCTCTGCATTCAACACCATCATCCCCACTCTGCTTCAGGACAAGCTCTCCCAGGTGAACGTACCTGACTTCACAGACTTCCCCTCTGCTCTTCTCCCCTATACACCAACAGCTGCACCTCCAGTCATCAGTCCGTCAAACTCCTGAAGTTTGCGGCCGACACCACCCTCATTGGGCTCATCTCTGGTGGAGATGAGTCTGGCTTTATCTATTATTTATAAGTCCATCCACTACTGGTGGGAAGCTGACAACCTGGTGACCTGGTGTAGCCGGAACAACTTAGAGCTCAATGGGACTCATTCACCAATATCTTCCTAAGTTATTTCTTAAATTTGTTCTTAAGAAAGTTCCTAAGAGAAATATACATGTGATTCATGACGTGTTCTTAAACAGCAGAATTGTTCGCAGGTGTGTTCTTAGAATGATGAATCCCAATATTTCGTAAGTTGAAAGCTTGTGCCCCGTTGCTCCTATTTAGCATAGGTAAACGGCCCGTTAATTCCCATAAAAGGGCATGATATGGCAGGGCCGTGTGCACACTCGGCGTGGTAAAGACGGTGGAAGCCTCGACAAAAAACTTTAATAATTCTGAAGTGGAGGTACAGCTGCAAGAAGTTAGCGACAAACAACACATCATATTTAATAGCGTCAGCTGTGGATACAAAGCAGTAAATAAAACCGATTCATGGAATGCAATTACTCATGCAGTTAACGCTGTATCTGGAGAAGTGCGCAGAACTGATGAAGTGAAATGAAATGGTTTAACTTTAATCTGAATTCTGAAGCAAAAAAACATATTTCAAAACATAGCCTAGAAGACAGTTGACTGTTACAAAATATCCATGAGGACTGCTCTTGGTAGCCTAAAGCGTCCCAACAGCTACTCGTCACTCTGCAAATAAATCGGTATGGTATGGATCGGTATGGCAAAATTCCTTAACGATTCTGTTAACGATTCTCTGTGCCGTTAAACAATTAAAATGCTAAGTTTAATAATGGGACACACGAACGTTTGTCTGAATAAACTATAAAAGTTCACGCATAGACAGACTGCAGCAAACATGGCAACTAGGAAGAAGCATTCTAAAGTTTGGTTGTATTTCACACAACAAAATGACAACAACGCCACTTGTAACGCGTGTAAAAAGTCTATTTCGTCGAAGGGAGGAAATACTACAAATATGAAGAAGCATTTGAACATACAGCATGGAATGAAGTTACTGGAACATCATGTGTTCGATGCATGCAGCAGCGCAGCTTATGTTCGCGCTTCATCTCTAACTATCTAAGGTAGAGCTAAACTGCTCAAAAGTGATCACAACCACTTGTTACTGTGTGAAGCAATTTGCCTTTATTGTGTGTAGTCGATCTAGTTATCTTCTGTCCCGTCGTTTGAAGCATACATTTTAGCTCCGGCATTAGTCTCCCATTAGTATTGATCTTATTGATCATTTCACGTTATCGGGGCGGCGTGTGTTATCAGCAAACGTTCGCGTGTCGCATTATTAAACTGAGCATATCGATTTTTAATCCATTATTAAACTTAGCATTTTAATTGTTTAACCTTTTAATAGTCCTGTTAAATGTGCCTGAAAACGTCTAAACAACATACCCAAAGTACATTGAAAGCTGTTGTTGAACCATTTGGAGTACATGCATGTAAATGGTCTCTTTTGAAAGGTGACACTGAAGTTATTTCCCATGTTGTTAGGACCCCTGTAAGT
Source organism: Osmerus eperlanus (assembly GCF_963692335.1). NCBI lineage: Eukaryota > Metazoa > Chordata > Actinopteri > Osmeriformes > Osmeridae > Osmerus > Osmerus eperlanus. The sequence goes on from NC_085034.1 coordinate 12,864,537, forward strand.
CCTACTGGTGTTGAGTAATAGAAGCTTGAACACAAGGAAACTGAAAGTTTCTATCTCCGACTAGATTTTGTTTTGAAAACAGAGGCCTGAAGAGACCTAGAGGTGGTAGGTATTAGCTAATTTCAGAGCCAGTAAAAGCCAGTTTGAGAAATTTGTTTAGAACGAGTGTGCGTGTGGGGGGGGGGGCAGGACGCACAGACCTATGGCTGTAGAGGGGAACATCGATAAGAGAATCGATAAGGAATCGAATCAATAAGCAGGAATTGATAAGGAGTCGGAATTGTTCAAATCTTCCAATACGCATCCCTACAAATGAGCAGAAGTGTAAGTGTAGTGTGTATTTATTAAAACAAACAAACATTTAATTATGTGTAAAATAATAAAAATATATTAGTTGCAAGATTATAAAGGAGACAAAATATTCAATTTTAAATTAGAACGGACGAAAACGGTATAACTACTTATTTTGCGCAAACATGTCAGCTCTCAACTGTGCGTAAGAGTGCTCTTGGGTGTGCGTACATTCTATTCTTACCTAAGAACAAATCCCAAATAAGAAAACATTGGTGAATGCCAGAATCTTCGTGAAAAATGCGTAAGTGGGGTTTAAGAGCAAATTTGTTCTTAAGAACATTTGGTGAATGAGGCCCAATGCTCTTAAGACAGTGGAGATGAGCGTGGACTTCAGGAAGAATACAGCCCCACTCACCCCCATCACCCTGTGTGACTCCCCAGTCAACACTGTGGAGTCATTCCGCATCCTGGGAACTATCCTCTCCCAGGACCTCAAGTGGGAACTAAACATCAGCTCCCTCACCAAGAAAGCACAACAGAGGATGTACTTCCTACGACAGCTGAATAAATTCAACCTGCCAATGACAATGATGGTGCACTTCTACACAGCCATCATTGAGTCCATCCTCACCTCCTCCATCACCATCTGGTATGCTGCTGCCACTGCCAAGGACAAGAGCAGACTGCAGCGTATCATCCGCGCTGCTGAGAAGGTGATCGGCTGTAATCTGACTACCCTCGAGGACCTGCACACCTCGAGGACCCTGAGGCGAGAGAGGAAGATTGTGGCCCACTCCTCCCACCCTGGACACTCTGTTCCAGCTACTCCCCTCCGGCAGAAGGCTGCGGTCCATCAGGACCAAAACCTAATGCCATAAGAACAGTTTCCTTCCATCCGCTGCAAGCCTCTTCAACAAGGCCAAGGACTCACACTGACATTACACTTTATCTATTATTTATAAATCCATCCACCACCTACTTTGCACATTTTGCTCTATGCTGCCCATTTTGCTGCCTTATTCTATTTGGGTGTGCTTGCCTTCGGCAAGAGCACAACCTTTGTTCTCTCACATATGTAGGTATTATTATTATTGTTTATTTTCGCGCCCCTAAGCCTCAGTCAATATTTGGACTACATAGACAACGTCGGTGTCAAAAGGTTCGTCTTGGTAGCGATTGCGTTGGTTGTATTTTTATTTACGTTCCGTTGCATGATTTAAGTAGAAATTTTAGTAGCGTTTTTGTGGTGAAAAGTGAAGCTAACGGTGGCTAATTTGCTAGCCACAGTCACTGACGTCAGTGACGTCACGAAAACTCGCGTGACTACCTCTAGCAGAACATTAGCAGACATTCTCTGACATTAGTTTAGCAGCTCGTTAACTTCTGGGAGATAGCTAGGCTAACTGCTTTACTGCAAGGCAGCTGCAGAAACGCCACAAGCAAAGAGGCCAAGGTGATAACTATTTACTAATTTTACTTTGTAATATGACACACAATTGTGATGTGTAATTTACAATATAAGCTGATATTATTAAAAAACGGACACCTGTGCAACCGACGCAAGCAAGCACACCCTACAATTTCCCCAGAAATTGTACCCTCTCTAGTTGTATTTAATTCTATTTTATATATTTTGTAACTTTATATTTGTTTATATCTTTTTATATCTTACAGTACTGTTAGCTCTTTAGTTAATGTTTAGCTCTTTAGTTATAGTTTAGCTCCTTAGTATTAGACTTTTTTCTTTTCTTTATACATTCAATTGTTTTTTTAATTAAGATCCGTATATGTTTATTGTATGCACCTTCCTACCACAATAAATTCAATTTCTGTGAAAACGTACATGGTAATAAAAACAAATTCTGATTCTGAAGCTAGACGGAGGGTGTGTAGGAAGCAGATGATGATGATGATGATGGTGGTGGTGGCGGCGATGGCTTATGATGATGGCGATCATCGTACTGATGATAGGTGTTCCATTTCCATGGTCTCGCAGCTTGTCTCTCTCTCTTTCTCTCTGGTGGTGACACTTGGAAGTGGGTCAGACGGCAGGACTGATCTGGTTACACAGCAGCCATGGCAAACGAATGAAAGAAATCTTCTCCGAGCCTTTTGTCGGTCAAACGTACGGTTTTGTCAGTTATTCAAGTCACGTTATTCAAATGTTGTCATACAAAAATATGTACAGTAGGGGGTTGGTGTGGGGGGATGGGGGAAGTTGTTTGGGGGCAAGGTGGGGTGTGAGAGAGTTGCATTTTCCAATTTTAAGGGCAATTATGTTTATCACCTGGGAAAACATTATTTTAGATTTACATTTAGCAGACGTGCTTATCCAGAGCGACTTACAGTAAGTACAGGGACATTCCCCTGAGGCAAGTAGGGTGTCAACACCAACTACTGTACCATTGATTTGGTACTTTCTTTATGTCCATTTAATTTTTTCCCCCAAAAGAATTGTGTGTCTACAGTTAAAACTGTAGACATGCATGGAGTCCATTCAAGGCTATTCAGAGAAATGCGGGACTGTTGTGCAAATCAGCAATGTAACGTTAGCGTAGCAAACAATCGATTTTTTGAAACGTTTCAATTAAGAACATGGTTGCAAATACATATGTACAGGACTGTGTAGAGCACAAAACAAGACTCGTAATTTTTTAATCACCTGTTTAAGCCAAAAATATTACACTTATCAGATTCTTGCTGATCTGGCCGCCATTGTTGCAGGTTGCGCAGTATTCACATACCCCTCGTTTTCAAGTAAGCTCCCGAAAACACTTGGTTTTGAGGGGTGTATACCCCTTCGTCTTAGCCCTACTCCTCGATCAAAAAGAGTATTGGGACACCACTTACTCTCACATGAACGCGCAAAACTAAGGGGTATGGGTAAGACTAAGAATTGGGATTCGGCCTAAGCCTAGCAATTCTGAAATAGCTATTTTACATTGAAACTGTGCATAGCCCTAGGTAGGAGTAACATTTAACAGATTAATTATTTACATTTACCCACAGAATTTATGGACTGAAGCATCTCGAACTGTTATTGCAGCACTACTCAGCCTGTTATTGTGCCATTGAGCCTCTCAAATTTTTGCTTCTGGACAATGCTGTCTGACAACTTTTTTTCTGACAAAGTTTTGTCTGAGGCTGACAGAGGTTTTTCTGAGGCCGTTTGGTTTGAAGCCGTTTCAGCTGATCCCGTTTCATCTGAGACTGACGACTTTTGGTCCGAGGCCGTTTTTTCCGAGACCTAATGCTGTTTTGTCTGAAGATGACAGAGTTTTTCTGAGACTGACTTTTAGCCTACTCCGATGCCGTTTCGCCTGAGTCTGACGACTTTTGGTCCGAGACCTGATGCCTTTTCTTTTGAGTCTGACACTTGAGTCTGAGATCTGAAGATGTCCTAAAATGAACACCGTACTACTGAGGGCCGTGTGTCACTGCACATGTCGGTGTGTGTGATCTTCTAACGTGAATCGAGTTAACATTGAGACATTCTTCATACACACACATACTGTACATAATGTACATAGACACACACACAAACACACTGAACTGAAAACAAACATACAAACAGAACAAACACGCAGGAGTGTGTCTCACCTTAAGGATCTCGTCGATGAAGCAGACGTGAGTGACAGGGTCTCTCTTTTTGGTCAGGACCTTTTGGAGGTGTTGCACCTGCGCACACACACAAACACACATGCACGCACACACGCACGCACGCACACACACACACAAAAAAACATGTGTTAGCAGTGAGTCCTACTAAAAAAGCACACAGAAGTTGTTTTTGACAGAAATAAGAGCGAATGAAGAAGAAAATACTTTCCTAAAAAATAACAATTTGAAAAAGGCATTTTGACTTGATCAAACAATTACAAAATAGCTCCACCATTCCTTAAGGTATGACGTTAAACCGATACTTTTATTATTTTATTTAATTAACAAACAAACACATTCAAGATTAATTTATACGAGGGATAGTATACAAACAGAACAATAACTAAAGAGCCAGGGGTCCACAAGTATCTGCGCTTGATAGCTCTGGCCTGGGAATAGAACTCATGTACAATACTCTCCAACAACAACGGTCTAGGTAGACTCAAGCAAGGCCACAATATTGGGAAGGACTGTAAATGTGTTTTGATTCCAGTCAAGAGCATACAGTCTACCATCCTAGATTCATAATGAATCAAATACATCTGAATGAGCCATCTTCTCTAAGAACTACAGGCTGGGACTCGGGATCTTACATGACTAAGCTTAAGTAAAGCTCTCTACAAATAATAATAATTTAAAAAAAAGAATTATATATATATATATATAGTATATACACACACAAATTACATTTTGACCTGATTAGATTTAAGAAGAGGCTAGTATACACCAGCCTAATATGCCAACCTTTGGTAAGTATGGTAAACCCGGTTATATGCTAAAACTGACTATAATATTTAAACTGGACTAGAGCGACTAAAGGAGGTTATTATGCGATAGCCGGGCTGCTGTACCAAACCCAGACTGATAGGTCAAACCTGGGGCACGGTGTCGGCTCACCTGTCCACAAGCAGCACAGATCTGATCCATCAGCTTCTCCAGGTTGGTCCAGAGAGCTGCTCGGAAAGCAGCAGTATTCCCCGGGGTAGGCATCACCGCCCGGCCTGGAGCACCTAGGTATCACGGGCAGCGGACGCCATAGAGCGTTGGATTACAGGATTACACACATGCATGCACACACACAAGCATTTGAAGTTATGGGGCCCAGCAAAAGGTCAAGTTTTTCAAGTTTTACCAATCGTATTAGGACATTTGGTCCCCACAAAAGTAGTTAACCCTCGTGCTGCCTTCGGGTCACATGACCCAAAGGTTCATAACGAACCATCGTTGTGTTTACCCAATTTTACCCAATACAAAAACAAATTAAAATAATTTTCTTTTAACCTTTGCAATGTGGGGGGTCTGAGACAGCCCAACGGTTAAAAGAAAATGCTTCACTTTGTCTTTGTATGCGGTAAATCTGTCGCAATACGACGGTGGGTCACAATGACTGATGGGTCAGAATGACCCGAAGATAACACAAGGGTTAAACAAGAAAACACTCACAAACACACAAATATACATTTTTAGAAATACATATCCCAGTGATGAATGCTGAAGGAAAACACACAATCTCTGTGTCACACACAGACTCACCTCTGGAGCTGGTGGGCTGTGTGAGGCTCTTGATGTCCAGGGCGGCAGTGACGTTGTCCTGTATGGTGCTCTGGTACCCCCCAACAACCCCACTGATGGTTTCTCTCAGAGTGCCCAGGTTAAAGAACACCTGCAGAGCCGTACCCACCTGGGTCGGGTTCTGGAACAAACACGCACACACGCATACGAAAGAGACAGACTGCTAATTTAGAATATGATAAAATAATGATATACGTATAGATATAATACAATCAGGGCCGGGGTGGGTAATCGGGAGAGTTCCCGGTGGGCCGCTTCACTTTTGGGCCGGTTGAGGATTTATTTGTTGTTGACATTTGTCACGTTAGTCTATCTTTTCTTAAACTGGGGCTACACACGTTCCGCATTCTGACACCTCAGCCTCTGCATGGGTTGTACCATGTGAGGGAGTTCTCCCCTCCCAAATAGAGTTGGTTGGGTCCATAGCGTGTCTTTTCCAAAAAGTTTTCTCAGATAGGCTACCGATAGCTGGGACGGGCGGCCCTACCATAACAATATGCGTCAGGGAGGATGGATGGAAGCAGGGCCGGAGTGATGGCATCACAAGACAAAGTTTTACCAATTGAAAAACGTCTGTTTATTTTACATAAAGCTCAAAAAAGTATTTTGCGTTCAAATACGCGCTTTGCGCGCTCGCATTAAGTGCAGAAGTGCCTATCTTGCATCACATCAGACCCATATGTCCTAGGTTGGGGCAAAGATCCGATTTGTGACCCCCCCCTTCTCCTTCCCTACCCTGCGTCTAGGATGAAGCTCCCCTCCCGTCCCCCACCCTTAAAGTCCCATTTCAAGCCCTCGTAGTGGGACGGTGTTATTTCACTGATGGTTGCCTTTTGCCTGTGTGTGTGTGTGAGTGTTTGTTTTTCACTGTGTTTGATCACTCCTTGACGCATCTTTACTTCTCATCTTCTATTTTTCTTCACAAAAGTATGAAAATGATCTTTCTCCTTGGGGATGGTAGCCTTTTTCCAGTTACATTTATAACACGAACACACATATATTATAAAAACCTCAAATCATCCCACCTCAACCACCATCTCATCTTCCTGTTTGGTTGCTGATTTAGATGGATTATGCAGTATTTAGATTCAAATTAATGTCTAACTTGAGACTGGTTGAGTAAGGAGAGCCAGGCATATACAGAGGGGTCTATCTTGGTACATGGGTGTCAGGACCAAGGTTGCACATCTGGGTCCTAATGCCCCTGGGGACAATTCAGACTTACAGTACAAACGTACAGCTTGGAGTGCCAGGCTAAATTAATTCAATGTCCATTTTTTCAAATCAATGATGGACAGCCATGCACTCTTTAAGCCACACGATTCTGGGATTATGACCTGTTGCCTGTGCTAAAACGTATCTACACATGACACATATTTGTGAATTGCGCTAATTTAGTACTACAACACTACATTTTTTAAAGAATAACATAGCCTGTCCTATTATGTGTATTAATTATAATTCGGATCAAAAATTGCATTGTACCGAATTGTACCTCTAAGGTCTTTGACTCGTGAAATTAGGCCTACAATGATCTTAAATTCCAATCAAGGAATAAGATACTGAAGCTTTGCAATGGCTTAAGTGACCACTGAAAGCAAGCCTACTTCTTTGTGATGTTTATTTTTACCACTGTCATACTGAGCATGGCTGAGGTTCTATAAGGTGCTATCTCAGGGTTTCCCTGGACTGTGAGAGCAGTATGTGGAGATACCATGATGAAGGTTGGGAGAGACCGGGGTCATGAATATGCAGTGTAATGCTATGATCAATATCAGGAGCTGAAGCTGATTATGTTCTCAGGGATGCGTGTGTGTGCGGAAGGGTGAATAACTCTTTCAATTCCCAATTACATTAGAGGTTTTTTTTATAGTCTTTAAATGTTGGGTTTGTGTGTGCTTGTATTTGTGTGTCAATGTGTGTGTGTCACACACAAAGAGAAAGTGGTTTAACCTTGAAACAGTCAAACTTTGCCCCACATATCCATTTGAAATTTTCAAATGACGTTATTGTTCTTACATTTATTCATTTAGCAGACGCTTTTATCCAAAGCGACTTCCAAGAGAGAGCTTTACAAAAGCGCATAGGTCACTGATCATAACAATGAGATAGGCCCAAAACATTGCGAGTAGCCAAACTTGAAGCATACATTGTGAAAAGCAAATAAGTGCCAATGGGAAGAACCATAAGAGCTTGTGTTGGGACCGGGCGCTCGTGAGCGGTGGGACCAGACGGTTGTCAGAAGAAGACCGTAGGTGGCGGGTGGGGGTGTAAGGCTGGAGGAGAGACTTGATGTAGTCGGGTGCAGTCCCGTTCACTGCTCGGAAGGTCAGTACCAGGGTCTTGAATCTGATACGGGCCGTGATGGGAAGCCAGTGGAGGGAGATTAGGAGCAGGGTAACATGGGAGCGTCTGGGTAGATTAAAGACCAGGCGGGCTGCTGTGTTCTGAATCCTCTGGAGAGGGCGGGTTGAGCATGCTGGGAGACCGGCGAGCAGCGAGTTGCAGTAGTCAACTTTGAGAGGACAAGTGCTTGGACTAGCAGCTGGGTGGAATGCTTAGGTATCTCCTGGGGTCTCATTTATAAAGTTTGCGTACGCACAAAACGGGGCTGAAAATGTGCGTACGCCACTTTCCACGCAAAGGTTGTGATTTATAAAAAAACAAACTTGACGGGAGACTGTGCGGTCCTCCACGCAAACTCTGACCCACCCATAGGCCTACGCACATTTTGGAAACAGTTGGAATTGGCGACGCAAATGACCGTACTGTATTCAGACTGCAGAAAGTATATGTGGGAAGAACGACTACTCGTAATAGTTATATTTTGTTTTCCTCACACACGTTTTTTTCACTTGATTTCATCATTATCATGAAGATTACATCCAGCAGTGTTATTTGCTTTGTACTGAGTGATAATTGTTCCATAAAAACCTTGTACATTCCAACTAAAACTTTACATCAAAATTCAGCGCTGTCTCACCATCAGATTGTCCACTAAGGGAGTGCAGGAGGGGAGACTGCATGGAATACAGGATCATACATCACATATCCTACCTTTAGATGCAAAAACACAGTGTAGCCTATAACTAAACTAAATTTACAAATACTGTGAATATCATTATATGTCAAAAACTGGAAATAAGCTCCCGTGCAATTGCTACACTACGTCCTTGTTATCAGTCCAAACTTTAATACTGTTCATAACAAAACCGGCATGAAGAAACCTGTGTTTACGGATACGCTTTTGTTTTCAAATTGTTACCTCGCATTGCTTTTTTATTTATTGCTGATCCCGCTGCTGTGGCCACCAAATAGGCCTAATGTGTTTTTTCGCTCTTCCACCTCGCCTACAAGTAATTCAATGTCAGTGTCTGAGAATTTGCGCCTTTTCGTTCTTTTCCCTCCTGACGCCATGATTCAACGTAACGTAAGAACAATCGCATGCCAGGGCAATTAATATACTGGATTAGCATTCATGAGGTGCTTTGCATTGACCATTTATGGTTAAAAACGGGCGTGTTCAGGGCGGGAGATGGAGTCAAAGTCACATGACTTTGACAGCCCTAGTAAATATGCATTGAAGCTGTAAAACGTAACACACAGCTGTGAATTGTAGACCAGACCCTAAAAAGTATTTCAAAAACCTTTTTGTGTCTGTGTGTGTATTTGTACTTTTGTTAGAAAGTTTGAAGGAAGAAAACTCAATACTCAGCTGGAAAGAGGGAGGAAGACGGAGAGAGCAGAACAGGAGAGAGATGGTGAGAGGAGGAAATAGGTAGATTGACTTTTAAATATTTAATCTCCTCACCACTCATCGAAAGTGAAGTGTTAATTCATTACAAGCTACGTTCAGGAAGCGACTTGCTATCTTGGTTGTGTGTGCGGGTGTATGTGTGGCTGTGGTGCTTGGGGTGTGTGTTACACTGCCCTGACAGAACCGCTGGGGAAATCACCTTGTTTTTAGGGGGCCAGCAGAAAGAAAGGAATTGTAATTACCACGGTGATGACTGCAGAGTCAGCACACTTTGGCCTCCTTTCCACACCACTGGCCATGAATAAGATTTGAGGGAGGACCAGATTCTCAATTCTCAACCACTCACACTTTGCTCTACCAAGGAACCGTGTCCTTGGCTGACTTGGGCAGTCTCATACAGTATAAGCGACCCAGGCTACATTGTTCTCATTTTCACAAATAGATCCATTTGGCCTCGAAGCAGGTCTAACCTGGTTCTTCTGATTGCAAGATCCCCAATTAAGGATTCCTAATGATAATCGCACAGTCAAATTAGATGGTTTTCCAGGTCTACCCTGGAAATAGCCAGTCTCTCATGATCTCTGTTGCTCTCTCGTCTCTGTCAGGGGCCTCACAGGAGAGAGCATGTGTCGCAATGTGTGTCGCAGTGTGTGTTGCCTGTCTTCCTGCCCCAGAAAATACTTTCTCTCAGGAGGGCGGTGTCCTGTTTCAGCTGCTCTGGGGGAGGAGGAGGACAGGGGAGAGGAGTATCCGTGTGGAACGTGTGTGTGCGTGCGCACATGGATACACGTGTATAGCCCACCATGTGTGTGTCTATGACTTTGTAAGTGCGTGTGTGCTGCATGTGTGCACAAAAGTTTGGGGTCCTGCATGGTCAGTACTTAATAACACCCCCTTTGACAAGTATCACATCTTGTAAATGCTATTTGTAGCCAGCTAAGGGTCTTTCAATTCTTGTTTGGAGGATTTTTGCACATTCTTCTTTGCAAAATACTTCTAGTTCTGTGAGATTCTTGGGCCGTCTTGCATGCACTGCTCTTTTCTATCCACAGATTTTCGATGATGTTTAGGTCGGGGGAACTGTGAGGCCCATGGCAAAACCTTCAGTTTGAGCCTCTTGAGGTGGTCCATTGTGGATTTTTAGGTTTGTTTAGGATCGTTATCCTGTTGCAGAAGCAGGATATTGATGGTATTCATCTTCAGCTTGCGGCTTTGGCGGTCGCGGAGGCAAAAACCCGGGCGTGGGAGGAGTTCGGCGAGGCCATGGAGAATAACTTCCGAATGGCTTCGAAAAGGTTCTGGACCACCATCCGGCGACTCAGGAGGGGGAAGCAGTGCACTGTCAACGCTGTATATGGTGGGGATGGTGTGCTGCTGACCTCGATGGGGGACGTCCTGGATCGGTGGAAGGAATACTTTGAAGACCTCCTTAATCCCACCAACACGCGTTCCAACGTGGAGGCAGAGTCTGGGGACATCGGGGGGGGCCCTTCTATCTCTGGGGCTGAGGTCGCCGAGGTGGTTGAAAAGCTCTGCGGTGGCAGGGCCCCTGGGGTGGATGAGGTCCGCCCGGAGTTCCTTAATGACATTTTTACAACTGATATTTCTGTATATTTTATATAAAAATGCATACTTATTATTTATAAAGATTACATAGATTTAAAAGCATTTTTTTTTTGCTGCTCATTTACAACTGAAAATACGAGTCAAGTGTAGAATGAAATAGATGTCTTCTCATTTCCCCTGCAAGAGGCAGCCTCATAGTTGAATCAAAATGAATAAATTTGGCAGACTAGTGTAAAAACTGACCTAATCTCTATGACTTAAACGTCCTTTTAAGTTTTTCCCTTCTCGTGATATTTTCAGGCATTTAGCCTACTCATATTGCGTTAATAAAGAACCCCCTTTGAAGATTAGGCTATTCTACGACGTTACCGGCAGTAGAAGATGGAATCGCAATTACACCCGGGGGGGTGTAAGGTTAGTAGTTAGATAGACTTTTGATTTAAGTAAGGGGAGTGCCGAACATGTTCTGTCGCCGTTTGACTTCCTAAACAGCTGTGTACTGTAGATGTTTTTGTAGTGTCTCGCGTAGGCTACAGCGTTGCAGTGAGCAACACTGGTTTGCAGTGAGCAACACTGGTTTGAAACCACAGGTAATGATAATTTCACCAACAAATCGTTTACTTGTAATGTAATGTCATAATAAATCCTACAACGAAAATGTATTTGTGAGGAATGTTTATTTTAACGATTGAAAACAGATGCATCATAGACCACTGTAGTATGTGTTGCCCGGGCAACAGAGGCTAATGTCATGATGCTGTGGACCAGCTCTATACCCTCTGCAGGGTTCTGGAGGGTGCATGGGAGTTCGCCCATGCATCGGGGCTGTTCGGTCCCTGTACGACCGGTGCCAGAGTTTGGTCCGCATTGCCGGTAGTAAGTCGAACTTATTCCCGGTGAGGGTTGGACTCCGCCAGGGCTGCCCTTTGTCACCGATTCTGTTCATAACCTATATGGAAAGAATTTCTAGGCGCAGCCAGGGCGTTGAGAGGGTCCGGTTTGGTGACCTCAGGATCGGGTCGCTGCTTTTTGCAGATGATGTGGTCCTGTTGGCTTCATCGGGCCGTGACCTTCAGCTCTCACTGGAGCGGTTCGCAACCGAATGCGAAGCGGCTGGGATGGGAATCAGCACCTCCAAATCTGAGGCCATGGTTATCGACCGGAAAAGGGTGGAGTGCAATCTCCGGGTCGGGGAGGAGATCTTGTCCCAAGCGGAGGAGTTCAAGTATCTCGGGGTCTTGTTCACGAGTGAGGGAAGGATGGAGCGTGAGATCGACAGGCGGATCGGTGCGGCGTCCGCAGTGATGCGGGCTCTGCATCGGTCCGTCGTGGTGAAGAAGGAGCTGAGTCGAAAGGCGAAGCTCTCTATTTACCAGTCGATATACGTTCCTACCCTCACCTATGGTCACGAACTGTGGGTAGTGACCGAAAGAACGAGATCGCGAATACAAGCGGACAAAATGAGTTTTCTCCGCAGGGTGTCTGGGCTCTCCCTTAGAGATAGGGTGAGAAGCTCGGTCATCCGGGAGGGGCTCAGAGTAGAACCGCTGCTCCTCCGCGTCGAGAGGGGCCAGTTGATGTGGCTCGGGCATCTGATAAGGATGCCTCCTGGACGCCTCCCTGGTGAGGTGTTCTGGGCACGTCCCACTGGGAAGAGGCCCCGGGGAAGACCCAGGACACGCTGGAGGGACTATGTCTCTCGGCTGGCCTGGGAACGCCTCGGGGTCCCCCAGGAAGAGCTGGTGGAAGTGGCCGGGGAGAGGGAAGTCTGGGCCTCCCTGCTTAGGTTGCTGCCCCCGCGACCCGACCCCCGGATAAGCGGAAGATGATGGATGGATGGATCATCTTCAGATTTTTTACAGACGGTGTGATGTTTGCTTCCAGAATATGCTGGAATTTAATTGAATCCAAAGCCCAAAGCATGATCTATCCACACCCATGCTTAACAGTTAGACAGGTGTTGTTTTCATGAAATTCTGCACCCTTTTTTCTCCAAACATACCTTTGTTCATTGCGGCCAAAAAGTTTAGGCCAAATATTTTAACTTCATCAGTCCAGTCTTATTTCCACTTAACTATTCACAGTAACTGAAATTTTGACCAGGTGTGCCCAGCCTTTTGCATAAAACTGTATGTTATCTGGAATGTTCTGCTCCTCTTATCCCTCTGAGATTAAGGCAATATCAGGAAACAGCAGGTGTGTGTGTGTAGGGGGGGACGGGACAACGACAGACAAACAGCTCCATTCTGCCCTGATAAAGGGCTTTACATGTTTGAGCCATGTTCATTAATCTCGCAGCTTGCCTGGATATGTGTTTTTAATGGCGGGGCTAGGGTAATTTTTGCATTTGTGCGTGCGAAAGTGTCATAGAACACTCATCCCTTGTCTCATTATAGCGTATTCTGTCTGGCGACCACATCAGAGCAGATCATGCCACAAACACACACACACACGCAAACAGGCATCATATACGGGGTCAGATGGCTGAGCGGTTAGGGAGTCGGGCTATTAATCAGAAGGTTGTTGGTTTGATTCCCGGCCGTGCCAAATGATGTTGTGTCCTTGGGTAAGGCACTTCACCCTACTTGCCTCGGGAGAATGTCCCTGTACTTACTGTAAGTCGCTCTGGATAAGAGCGTCTGCTAAATGACTAAATGTAAATATACATCCATATAGACCTTGGATCACACTGAAGACGTCAGTGGAAGCATGCTAACGATGGTTAGTCATCACAGTGGCATTCGCCTGAGATGGGGCTGATGTCTACTAGCACGCTCCACTCTACCTGAGGAACAGAGGTTTCGTCTGGATGGTGTTTGTCCGAGTTAGTAAAAAGGCCATACTGTTTTTCACACCCAGGCTTTCCCAAACAGAGTGCGGGGGGAGACAGAGAGAGTATTAAGGGAAAAAAGTGTGTGACTTTCTGCCGAGGGCTGGCAAAATAAGAAAAAAAGAGAAAGAGAGGGATGGGGAGAGAGAGAATATTATCAATCCTGTCAAATTCTCCTAAAACGCCTAAATAAAGCATACCCAAAGTAAATTGAAAGCTGTTCTTGACCAATTTGGAGGACGTGCATGGTTGTGGTCTCTTTTGAAAGGTGACACTGTTAGGATAATGTCTTTATCAAGTGTTCTTTCCCCTGTTGTCAGAATCCCTGTAAGTGCTACTGGTCTTGAGTAATAGAAGCTTGAACACAATTAAATAGAAAGTCTTTATTTCCAACTGAATTTTGTTTTGCATACAGATGCCTGCAGATGACTATTTGTGGGAGGTATTAGGTGTAAGACATAATGGGAAAAAGTCCTGCTTCTGTGAACCATTTTGAGCGAGGACTTTTAAGTTACCCCTATAGTGCGATTTTGACGTCTTTAGAATGTCATTGGCTATACAGTCTGTAAGTTCATTTGTGAATGAATTGAATTCATTCAATGAATGTATTTTTTGACCAAGAAAGAGCTGTGTGTGTGTGGAAGGGGGGGGGGTAATTGTGCAATGGCCATTTTGACACCAAGATCATTTGGAACTTTAGGAATGTAACCAGACCATTTTTGTTGGGATGTTTGGCATAACAACTGTGAGCCTTGTTAGGTGAGTAGTCTCTGTTTGCTTTCACTTTGTTGACGCATTCGTGGTCAGACAAAGAAGTTGATTGTAGGTGCTGTTGCATTTCAATCATGAAATGGTTTACATCACAAGAATCGTAGCTTTCCATCAATATATGGCATATGTGTTGCAGTCTAAAAAGTATTTTGGGGGGGGGGGGGGGGATAGGGGGGGCGATTTCCTCTTAGGGCGCCGTGGACCGCTACGAGGTTAGAGGGTGAGAACAAAAGTAGGGTGGACTGGGGGGGAGCTAGAGACAGTAAGAGAGAGCGAGATAGGGAGAGATTGAGGGAATGATCTGTGGAAGCTCTCTTACTCCATCGTGCCTAAAGTCTTATTATTTTGATATCATTGTTGTACATACAGTGAGGGGCCCGCTGTAGCTCTATTTATGGATGCTGTTACATTCTTTGGGCCAGGAGAGAGAATGAGATTGGAAAGGGAGTGAAGAGAAGGGAGAGGTGAGAAGAGAGAGAGTGGAAAGGAGGGAAGAGAATAGAGGTCAGAGAAGTGAGAGAAGAGAAGTGAGGAACCATCTAAAAGGGAGAACTACAACTCTTTCTTCATTACGTGTCCTTAAACACCAAAGAAATGAAAAAAAAAGCCACAAAAAGCTGTTGCACTACAATGTTTTTCGGAGCCATCGTCTCGTGAGGAGAATGTATGGGAAGGTCTGGGGAATGGGAGGATGGTGGGATAAGGGAGGGCATATGTGATGATCAGAGGTGATGTGCCAGCAGATGGCCCCTTGGACGAGGAGAATGTGTGTCTGCATATGTGTGTGTGTATCATCAGAAGCAGAGACACGTGAGCCGAGGTAAGGAGAGAGTGGAAGGATTGAGGGAGGTACAGAAGAAGAGTTACAGAGACAGAAAGTGGGAACAAAACAAAGGTGACGTAAGAAGGTTGAGGTGTCTAAGTGAAGTGTTTAAGAGGCTGTGTAGGAAGGTCTGTGTGTGCGTCTATGTCGAGGGAGGTGTCATTCTCACTGGTATTCCTTCTGATATTCTCCTGCAAAGGAATGGAATAATCCACCACGTTGTACAGCTCATAGACTGATCCCAGTCCCCAGTGGTGTAGTCAAGACCACCATTTCCGCGCTTGGTGTAGCCACGGCGTAAGAGTGCACATTTTTTGTTCAAATACACAGTTACAGATCCAATCTAACTTATTACCTAGTCAAACCCTGCTTGTGTATTTTGAGTGCCACGGGAATTACAAAGAACGTTTTTCAAGGACCACGGTTGTAAATGCAGTGTTCCAGGCTGTACAGGGAATGCTGACACTTTTCATAGTCTTCCCAAGGAACCAAACACTCGACGGGCATGGCTGATGTTTGTCTATGAGAAGATCCCTGTGAAGTTCGACACTCAATTATTAATTTGCTCGAACCATTTCACCAAAGAGAGTTCTGAAAACCTTGGACAATTTAAAGCAGGATTTGCTAAGCCGCTGTTGCTGAAAAGAGGTGCTGTTCCGACTGTATGCACATCACAACCAAAAGCTGTAAGTATGATTTTGTCGCTAACAGTTATTAGCAATGCTAACGTCAGCAGTGAAACGCCGGGAACGCTAGTTCGGCTACGCAGATAGACTTTACAAAGGTAATCTCAGCCACAAACTCCCTAAATACAGACAATTCATCAAATGCCCAACCAGAGAAGGAAACACTGGATCACTGCTAGACTAGGGTCAGTAATGCCTACCACGCCGTCCCTCGAGCAGCACTGGGTCACTCTGACCACGCCATGGTCCACCTGATTCCCGCATACAGGCCGAAATTGAAGCTCTGTAAGCCTGCTGTGAGGACATCAAAACAGTGGACCAGTGAGGCTATCGAGGATCTGCGGGCGTGCTTGGACTGTACTGACTGGGATATGTTCACGACTGCTTCCAATAGTCTAGACAAACTCAGAGACTGTGACGTCATACATCAGCTTCTGTGAGGACTGCTGTATTCAAACACGCACCTGGGTGAATTTCAACAACAACAAGCCCTGGTTCGCCTCAAAGCTCAGAAGGTTGTGGCTGGAGAAGGCGGTCAGAGAGGCTAAACGACTGTACTCAGAGAGACTAAAACACCAGTTCTCTGCTAACGACTCTGCTTCTGTCTGGAGAGGGCTCAGGCAGAACTACAAGTCCAGAGCCGCCCACACCACTAACGACTCTCAGGCCAATGATCTAAACGAGTTCTACTGCAGATTTGAAAGACAATGGGACTGTCCTGAACTATCCCTTCCCACCCAAGTGGACTCCCCCCCCCCTCACCACAGTGATGACTCTCTCCATTCAGGAGAGAGAAGTGAACAGATTGTTCAAGAGACAAAACCCACGCAAAGCAGCTGGGCCGGACTCTGTCTCTCCTGCCACCCTCAAGCACTGCGCTGACCAGCTGTCTCCGGTGTTTACCAACATCTTTAACACCTCCCTAGAGACATGCCATGTGCCAGCCTGTCTCAAGTCCTCCACTATCATCCCTGAGCCCAAAAAGCCAAGGCCAACAGGACTCAATGACTACAGACCCGTCGCCCTGACCTCTGTGGTAATGAAGTCTTTTGAGCCGCGCCTTGTGCTGGCAGACCTCAAATCCATCACCGACCCTTTCCTGGACCCACTGCAGTTTGCCTAAAGAGCCAACAGGTTGGTGGATGACGCCGTTAACATGGCCCTCCACTTCACCCTACAGCACCTGGACTCCCCAGCATCCTACGCCAGGATCCTGTTTGTGGATTTCAGCTCTGCCTTCAACACCATCATCCCCGCCCTGCTTCAGGACAAGCTCACCCAGCTGAACGTGCCCGACTCCACCTGCAGGTGGATCACAGACTTCCTGTCTGCCAGGAAGCAGTGCGTTAAGCTGGGAACACAAGTCTCTGACTCCCGGTCCATCAGCACCGGATCTCCTCAGGGCTGGGTCCTTTCCCCTCTGCTCTTCTCCCTGTACACCAACAGTTGCACCTCCAGTCATCCGTCTGTCAAACTTCTGAAGTTTGCAGACGATACCACCCTCATTGGGCTCATCTCTGACAGGGACGAGTCTGATTATAAGTGGGAAGCTGACAACCTGGTGACCTGGTGCAGCCAGAACAACTTAGAGCTCAATGCTCTTAAGACAGTGGAGATGGTTGTGGACTTCAGGAAGAATACAGCCCCACTCACCCCCATCACCCTGTGTGACTCCCCAGTCAACACTGTGGAGTCCTTCCGCTTCCTGGGCACCATCCTCTCCCAGGACCTCAAGTGGGAACTGAACATCAGCTCCCTCACCAAAAAAGCACAACAGAGGATGTACTTCCTACGGCAGATGAAGAAATTCAACCTGTCAAACACAATGATGGTGCACTTCTACACAGCCATCATTGAGTCCATCCTCACCTCTTCCATCACCATCTGGTAAGCTGCTGCCACTGCCAAGGACAAGAGCAGACTGCAGCGTATCATCCGCACTGCTGAGAAGGTGATCGGCTGCAATCTGCCTACCCTCGAGGACCTGCACACCTCGAGGACCCTGAGGCGAGCGAGGAAGATTGTGGCCGACCCCTCCCACCCTGGCCACTCCCTGTTCTCTACTAGCTACTCCCCTCCGGCAGAAGGCTGCGGTCCATCAGGACCAAAACCTCACGCCATAAGAACAGTTTCTTTCCATTTGCTACTGGCGTCTTCAACAAGGCCAAGGACTCCCATTGACATTCATTCATTATTTAACCCAGTATCTGATTGCACTATTGCTTGACCACTCATGCTGCTCATTTTTATTCTTATTCAAATTTTTATATATTTTTTATTTTATATTTAAATTGTTTTATTCTTAGATTGTTTAGTTCTCAGGAATAGTTAAACTTCTGTACCTTTACTTAATTTAAGATTCGTATATGTTTAGTGTAAATTCCATGTTTGTATAACATACATGGCGAATAAACCGAATTCTGATTCTGATACACCCCTCCACCAAGTACACCTGCATCGCTCCATCCAACTCTTCATCATTCCCTCCACCCCATCAACCACTCTTGAGAGCAATCTTTTGAAGCTCCGCATTTCTAGGATTTCTAGATTTTCGCGACCACCAAAAGACCAAAAAGAGTGCGACCAAAGCAGTATTCCCCACAATTAGTACTTTCTGTCTTTAACTTGGTTGTTAACAGTTGTATGTTTGGAAATCAGTGTAGCTCATAGGTAAAAGTAGCTAATGTGAATCACGTGTGGGCATGTATAAAACCACTCCTGTGTTGTGAAATGATTTTGACAGCAAAGTTGAAGTTAGCTAGCTAACGTTAACTTTATTGTCCAATTCAAGACACCAAAATTGTTTTATATATAACCACACGTGATTCAAATGTGCTACTTACACTCTTGATTCTCGTCCATCTTGTTATGAAACAAGCTACATTCACTTACTCTTCTTCTTGTTTTGATTTAATGTCAAGCCGTAACCTACATTTTTTAACCTACATTGCATTAAAGGGGTGATTGACTGTTTTTTTGGGGGTATTTCACCCTGTTCCTTAAGGTCTCCGAATAGGGTATGTAACATTGGTTGGGTTGAAAATGGCCTGGGTGCTGTTCTATGCCCCTTGATAGATCCTCTGAAATTTTCCCGGGAAAAAACACTAGCTTTTCTCCTTTTATGGTATGCTCATTAATATTTAGATAAGCTGCGCGCTGATTGGTTGGCTTTCAACGAGTGAAGCTGGGGAGCAAAAACGCAACACGGCCAACAGCACTCACTGAAACACCAAAGGTGGAGACTTGAAATAAAAACACGCAAATAAATCTATTGTGTCTAATACAATGTTTTCAACATATTGACTAGATATAATTTGAAATGATAACGTTAGTTATTTCCACTTCTGTTGTCGAAGCAAACTGGATTGACTTAGGTGGGTAGAACGTTACAGCTTATAGTAAACCAAACTATATCGTGATTCAACTCAGCTTCAGTTAGCTAGCTCTGGACATCTTGCTGAAAAATAACCTGACAAAGATCTGGACAAACATGTATCGTGAATTGTAGATTTACATAACACAGGTTATTTATTTGAATGAAACACAGTCAGGAACATGAAACAACATTAGCCCCATTGCCAATAAACTAGGCTAAATCATCACACATTCTATATGCTCTTGCGTTAGCAAGCTAAACTAGTTTACATGCCTACAGTCTAGGTGTTTTCGCTATCTAGCTGTTCTTGCATTCCTTGCAAATCAGCGTTAATAAAAAGCAGATGAGCTAGAATCTAGCTAACATCGACTAGACGGGGATGGCTGATGTTGGTCTATACCGTAGCGTAGAAGATCCCTGTGCAGTTCGACCCTCGACACATTTGCGCGAATCATGTCACCAAGGACGGTTTTGAAAACCTGGGACAATGTAGCTAAAGCAGGATTTGCTATGAAGCTGTTGCTGAAAAGAGGTGCGTTCCAACCTTACGTTCATCACAACCGCAAGCTGTAGTATGATTTTGTCGGTAACAGTAGCAATGCTAACGTATCCTGTATCTAGCACCTGCCTTTCTCCAGTTCTTTCAAATAGATAATCTAGTAGTGATGGACAGTTCGGATCATTTTACTGATTCGGTTCTTTGAATCTCGTTCAGTAAAATGAACGAATCTTTTTTCGAGTCACTGCAAACACGTATCATATTCTCATGTAGGTTAGTGCATGACATGTGCACCAGCAGATACTATTTTAAAAGAAATTCCTCCATTAAAATAATGTATCATGACAGTTTGTATGATTTGGTCATTTATTATCACACTAGCATTTAATTATCACGGCAAACAATTACACTGCATTAAACTGTAAGTGTAAATGTAAAGTGAAAATAACAAAACCAGTCAGTATGATGACTTGAGCGAATATCATTCACGTCTTACTAAAACAGCGGCCACACGAAAGGGAATGAGGAAACTGTTTCCTTTACTAAATACAATGCGGGTCACGTGAAAAAAGGATCCAAAGACTCGTAGAAAGACTGAGTCGGGAAATGAATGAATCGTTAGTTTCCTCTAGCTACCACTACAGAGCCTATGCAGGTCACGTGAAAAACGATCCAAAGACTCGTAGAAAGACAGAGTCGGGAAATGAACGAATCGTTCGTTTCCTCTAGCTACCACTACAGAGCCTATGCAGGTCACGTGAAAAACGATCCAAAGACTCGTAGAAAGACCGAGTCGGGAAATGAACGAATCGTTCGTGTCCTCTAGCTACCACTACAGAGCCTATGCAGGTCACGTGAAAAACGATCCAAAGACTCGTAGAAAGACCGAGTCGGGAAATGAACGAATCGTTCGTTTCCTCTAGCTACCACTACAGAGCCTATGCAGGTCACGTGAAAAATTATCCAAAGACTCGTAGAAAGACCGAGTCGGGAAAGAACGAATCGTTCCCTCTAGCGTTTCCTCTAGCTACCACTACAGAGCCTATGCAGGTCACGTGAAAAATTATCCAAAGACTCGTACCCGAAGACCGAGTCGGGAAATGAACGAATCATTTCTGTTTACTTGGACGAGCCTATGCAACAGTCCCGATGCGCGGCCACGAGAAAATGAACGAATCACTCTTTGAGAGGACTCGTTACTCCCAAGTCCTTGTAAGGATTTGTTCAAATTGAACGAATCGTTCACGAACGACACATCACTGTAATCTAGACAGGCGCTAGCAATAGGCCAGACTGCTATTGGTTTTCTGGCTATTTTTTCGGAAGCTTCCCTTCTAATGCCGACTACAGCTAGTCTAGCTAGAGTCATTTGCTAAGTAAAGTATGTTGATGTGTTTAGAAACTTATTTAGCATTTTACCTATGCTAGATACAGGGGACGTTAGCATTGCTAATAACTGATACCGACAAAATCATACTGTAGCCTACTTACAGCTTGCGGTTGCGATGAGCGTACGGTCGGAACAGCACATCTTTTCAGGTTCAGTTTCTTAGCAAATCCTGCTTGAAATTGTCCAAGGTTGTCAAAAATGTCTGGGGGAAATGTTCAGAGCAAATGAATAATTGAGTGTCGAACTTCGCCGGGATCTTCTCAAAGACAAACAGCAGCCATGCCTATCGAATGTTTGGCTCCTTGGGAAGACTATTAGTGTTAGCCTTCCCTGTACAGCCTGGAACACAGCATTTACGACCATGGTCCATTTTCAATATCCTTGTTATACTTCAAAACGTTATTATTTGTAATTGCTTAGAAGTAGCCTACACAGAGCAGCGCGCAGCTAAACTAGCATCGGAGATCTACGCTACCTCGGACTGGGCAAGAACACCAGTGAGTGGGCTGGTCTGGATGTAAATTTTGGGGCGTGACAAAGATACAGACCAGAGTCAAAAAAGGCGGTCCCCGGACTGACGTCAGTCCGGTGGCTTTGTTGAAAAGCTAGCGTTTTACAGCCAAATTTTTTCATTTGGAGATTTGCATAGGAAAGAGGTGTCAATGGACTTTGAGGTTCACTGTATGTTCATTTTACCCACCGAACGTCGTTATTCAACTATGACAAGGTAAAATCGGTTTTGCAATCAATCACCCCTTTAAGCACCTTAATTGTATTTTTTGTATTTATATTGTACATTATAGCTATTTCATACCTTATTTTTAGTTTATTTTACATACGTGTCCCCTTAGTATTAGTTAATTCGACATAGGCCTATGTTGAATGTATGCACCTTCCTGCCAAAGTAGATTCCTTGTCTGTGCAAACTTTCATGGCCATTAAAAACCCTTTCTGATTCTGATTCTGATTCACTACTGCAGGAAAATATTGATTATCTTGTTCCGGTCCATGGTTATCCAATTCGCTAGGTGGCGCTGTCAGATAAAACGAGGGTCCTAGAACTGCGGTCCTGAAACTGCAACTCTCTGGCTCTGCAGGCACATGCTCTTCCCTATCTTCCTCATTCACTTTTGGAGTGCGAGGAGGGGTGACGATGGGTAATTTCAAATGAGAAATGAGTGAAGTTATTGGTTGCATTTGAAGCGTGACGTTTTACATCCAATAACAGTAATGATATTATCAAATACATGCACAAGCAATTTAGTGATAGCTATTCCCGCAGTTGTGGTCTTGAAATAAAATCTAGAGTCCTGTTTGTCCGAGACAAGACCGAGTAAAAAGACAGAAAAAAGACAGAAACCTTGAAAAAAACACCAGTCTCGAGTAGGCTACTACAAGACTGCCAGTCCATAACTTGACTTGACTATCCTTGACCAAAGGCCTACAGACAGTAACAACATAGCAAACTGGTTAACTAGTATCTCACAGGGCAAAATGCTGCTTTTACTCAGGCTATTAGGAGACCACAAGACTACGGTGACAGTATCCTAGGTTACTGTGAAAAACATCCTTAATCGAGCTGAAGGGAATGAAACAACATAGGTGTTTCTCTACTATCTACAATACATCTACAGTTTATCTTTTGAAAATCTGAACACACTCGTGTCCTTGTCTTCTTCTTCCTTTCTTCTCCTCCCATTATCCTTTCATTAAAGCTTATCCTTTGGAGAGATGTTTTCTGGTTGGGTTTGTAGTTTGGGGCTTGATCCTCTGCGTGACCTTTACATAAAAGACAGGCTTGTTTTCCGGAGAAGAGTAAAATTGTCAGTTAACATTTATTTTCTTTGTTTCCACCCTCTTTTCTCTCTTTTACGGTACCTGAACTCACCTCTCTCCCGGCAGCTCTCTCTCTCCCGGCTCTGTGTCGGTGGCTCACTCACTCACTCACTCCTCTTCTTCTCACCTATCTCTGCCTCCCTATCCATCTCTCTCTCTCGCTATCAGTAAACGATAGCACCCTGAAAGAGACCCTCTCTTGCCCTCACTCGCTTTCCCTCCCTCCGTTAACGTAGCTGTCGCTCTCTCCGTTCTCCTCGGCAGACGTCAGTCCTCGGCGACCAGCCCATGTGACTGGTAACCGCTGACAGTGACATGTGTCACCATGGCTACCGTACCATGTAGCAGCCAAAAACCAGCCCTCTGTTACCTTGGGGTGGCATTACCAAGGTAACCATCCCACACATCCACACTGTGGCAGGTTAAGTAGGCATTAATGATGGCGCGGGCATGACTGGAGCAGTGCCTGAAGAGGGCTCCAGGGACTGGATGTGGGTTGTGGCGATGATTTTGGTTTAGCACAAATACTGGGAGATTAAGGGAAAAGGACCAGCATGGTGCTATCTGTTTGTTACTTTCTGGTGTCACGTTAACAAAATGCATGGTCTTTCAAGAATGAATGCAAATATTTACACACATTCATTTTTATCCCCAAAAATGCAGAAAAGTGTGCCAGATAATAAATAACTAGTGCACTAGTGTTTTATCAGTATTGGTTAGTGTGAAGGAACAGTGTTTGTTAAGTCTTTGATGATATACATACTGTATATTAATTAACCCTGCACCAAATATAACATTTTGACTCGTGTTATGACCCATGTTATGATCACATAGTCCCTCATAACAGTGGTCAGTGTGTATAATGTTTGGAAAGACAGGATTTCTTCTACAGAAGCTTTGCTGCTGCAGTTGATGCAGCAGTAACGGTCAGTAATGTGTGTGTGCGCGTGTGAAAGACAGTTCAGTTTGCAGTAAGCTGCCCTGTGCTGTGTAAGGAATGTCATCCCATTATGATCATTAGATTGTTGTCTCTGCACACATACACATCTTTTCGCAGTGTACTGGAGTGTCTGGCTGCATGCCTTCTATAACAAAGGCATTTTGTTTCCTCTCTCATGCTTTGATGTTGTTCAGTGTTCTGTGAGAGCCCAAAGGGTCCGGCTGTGTAAACTATTAAGCGAACGTATCACAAGAAGGCTATGGATCGGATAAGTACAAAACAGCACAAAAGCACACAGTGCTGGGTCATTATGACAGATGAAGAAACCACAGTTATTTTGTGAATGTACTACAAGAGAATCAATAGGTCTTTTCCTTTTGGTCTGTCTGTCTGCCAGTCTTTCTGTCAGTCTGTCTATCTGCCTGTCTGTTTTCCAGTCTGTCTGCAAGTCTGTCTATCTGCATCACTGCTTCCTTGCCTCTCTATCTGTCTCTCTCCCTGTATGTTTGTCTGTCTGCATGATCAATCAAGCACATACCTAACTCGCCATCTAGAATTCCTAGAAATTCCTTTAGTAATTTAGCAGACGCTCTTATCCAGAGCGACTTACAGTAAGTACAGGGACATTCCCCCCGAAGCAAGTAGGGTGAAGTGCCTTACCCAAGGACACAACGTCAATTGACACGGCCGGGAATCGAACTGGAAACCTTCAGATTACTAGCCCGACTCCCTCACCGCTCAGCCATCTGACTCCCCGCTGACTCCCCCTGACTCCCCATTGATGTCTTGGTCTCCAGCCCTCTCACTCCTCTACCTCTTTTTCTGTCTTTCTCCCTCGCTCCTCAGTACCTTTGTCATTCTGTGTAACTGTTTGTCTAGAAATGGCCCGCCTTTCAACTTCTACGTAATATTTACCCCTTTATTTTTTTTCCTTACATCCTAAATTGAGTTAACTGTGTGTGTGAACCTGAGTGTGTACGTGAGTGTGTGCGCTCGCACATTTCTGTCATTGACGCAACCAACCTTAAAAGGTTTAAATACACCACCTTATGTTTGTTATTCCGCTGTGTGAAAGTTTGAATGTCCAATGATCCATCTTGCTTTTCATCCCTCGTTCCACAGTCCCTCCATTCCACTCATGACCATGAGTGTTTTCCCATCTCTGTTTTAAACATTGAACTAAATCTAATCAATAACACCTGTTATCAGCCTGTCAAAAATTATTGTCTATCCTGTGACCTATGAGCGTTATGCGGTTTTCAATCAATGGCTTAAAACCTCAGGGGTTTATGAAGCACTGCCACTCTTCACACACATGTACAATGAATAGACTGTTTCCCACCATATTATATGTGCATTCACTTTCTCTCACTTCATTTCTTATCCTTATTAGTTTGCTTGACAAACACAGTATCCGGGGGTTCCTTGAGGTGTGTGTATGCTCATGTGCATGTGTACTTATTCACAGGCGCATGTGCGTGTGTCCAATGTGTGTATGTGTACGTGTGTGTCTCAATGGAACAGTAAAAGCGAACAGGGTTCAGGATTAATGGGGCACTCTAGAGGTGTGTGAGGCGGGGAGAGTTAGTGTAGTGGAGACAAAGGAGCTGTTCCACATCTGGACACCTCGGAGAAGGGATGAGTGTGTGCGCAGTAGGGCTGTCAACGAATATTCTATATTCAAATATATTAGTGGTTAAAAACAGAAATTCGAATGTGAAAATTAATATTCGAATGTAAAAAAAGAAGTTAAAATAAATAAAAACACAACCGCGGCAGCAGTGGCGCGTCTGTCTGCTTTGCTGGTGGGCTATGCGCAGAGAGCGCGACGGTGCGTGTGTACGAGCGAGAGGCCAAGGTCTGCAGTCTTGGCCATTGGTTAATTTACTGGTAACACTTTAGAATAATGGTCCGTTGTTAACTATGCAGGAAGTAATAGGTAGTTCTACATTAACACCGAATTTAATACTATTATTATTATTATAACTAATATGGAACCAAGATTAACTAAGCAGTAAGTAATAGCTAATTTCCTTGGTAGGTATTTGGTTATTACTAAATAAATATATCCTCATTGAGAACTACTTGTGAACTATGACCAATTAAGAAAGAAGAACCAATGAATTACTAATCACAAAAGTAATGTCTAAAAAGTGAACAATTGTGTTTTTTTTTACTCTTAACATGGTCATAACATTTCAGAAGCTTGTGCCTCAAATGAGTTCTTTGTGGAAACCAGTTTATCATACTGTATGATTATGGGACACGTCCCCCCCAATATTTGATCATACTGTATGATTATGGGACACGTCCCCCCCAATATTTGATCAGTAAAAACAGTAGTGTTAAATTTCCAGTGTTAAGTAGCCTAGAGTTGACCAGTGTTAATGTCCGAGTTGATAAAAATACTTGCAACACTGGTGGTGTTAAAACCTGCCACAAGGGGCGCTGTGGAGCAGAGTTCCATTTACTAGAGTTGATTGAAAATGCTACTAACACTCGTGGTGTAAAAATGTCGTTTGCGCACGTCACACACCAACGGTCAAAACCAGCTTCTCGCCCAGGAGGACAGGAGAAAGCACACGGGTGAGTGAATTGATTTTGGAAAATATATCAGCAAGCTAGTGTTATATCGACATTAAGATTGTGTAATTTATCAATTCATTATTTTGACAAAGGAAATGAAAAATTACGAACAAATTCAAGTTATAGCTCATCGAAAAAAACGAATTACTAACAGCTAGAGTCAGGGTACAGTAGGTAGCCTAGACCTCGACACCATCGCGTTTCACGTGATTTAGCTACAAGAGCATGTATCGAAGTTAAATCACAAGCTATTTTAATGCAGTGGGTGAGTAATTTAGGTGAAATAACATGGTAGACCTAGCCTACTTTAATGTACTGTAGCCTATCGAGTTAGGCTACTGTAGGTCTAGCTATCTAACGCTAGGTTAAGCTGGCTACGGTAGCTAACTAGGTAACTAGCATGAGAAGCTAAGAATGGCGCGCATAGTTGCTAGTCGAAACGTTTTCTTGAACCAATTATTTGTGATATACAGTATTTACTTGAAAAATGTGATCATATTAATTTTTCTGAAAAAAGACAAGCTTCCCATTTCAGAAAAAAAGTATTCATTTTATAGTTTATTTCATTTTCTGAGGGAAATGTGATGTACTTTGCAAGTGGCAATGGATTAAAAAAATAGGAAAGATAGTTTAAGGATTTAGACGGCAAACTCAAGGAGCAACATTAAGTTAATATAGTTAGGTATTAACTATTGTTAACCATTTATTGTCTTTCAGAATTTAAAGATGTTAGTAAAGGTAAAATTTGAGAACGCCAAAAAATTCATCAAACTTCCAGATGGCTTCACACACGCGGATTTCATAAAAGAAGGTGATTTGCCTTCAATGGCATATTTAACTGTATATTTACATTATCCTTATCATTGAGATATTTAATTTGCATGTTTCTGTGCAGTTTAGAGTAAGTTTGGCCTAGCGTCTGACACAGTGCTTCACATATATGATGACACTGAAACTGAAGTAGAGGAGGATGCCCTGGAAGAATTACTGAACGAAAAACCTAACCTGATGTTAACAGTCAAAGACCAAAATGAAGGTATGCTGTCATGCACTGGCCTTGTTGGTATAGTTGTGTGGATGCCTCCTCTAATCAGCCCTTACAGTTTCAGATACATGGTGGAGTTCCTGCACAGATACTGTGTCGCTGTCTAGCCACTCAAGTGATCAAGATAGAACACCTAGTCGCCCAGAACGTCCTCACAAGAGACCCAGGACATCAGATGAATCAGCATCTGAGGCAAAAGAGGTAACCTGTACTTTTTTCTAATAAGCTTACATGTACATTTATACAGAT
This sequence comes from Osmerus eperlanus, assembly GCF_963692335.1. Taxonomy (NCBI): domain Eukaryota; kingdom Metazoa; phylum Chordata; class Actinopteri; order Osmeriformes; family Osmeridae; genus Osmerus; species Osmerus eperlanus. The sequence continues at coordinate 12,892,417 of NC_085034.1, forward strand.
GGACATTGTGTATGTGTTACACACACTAAATGTGCTTAAAACATAACATTATAATTGTTGTTTTTGAAGATGGTCCTTGCTGTCCTCAAGCAGAAAGCAGGGGGAGATGTTATCCTAACAGAGTACAAAGATAAAACCTCCCTGTCAAGTGAAACAAGACGACTTCTTGTCAACATACTTGTTGGACACATGGTTGAGATGCATGGGTAAGTTTTTTTTCTTTTTTTAAAGGAACCAATGTGACTCTAAAGTAAAATTCCTCAACTTAAAAAACAGATTAATGTAAAACATCTTACACATAAACAGAACTGAACATAATTTGGTAAACCACGAATCGTAAGGAATGTTTTAAATTGTTTTAAGGTACTGGTATGTGTGGCAAATATGACTGGATACATCTAATTTCTAAGGGCGTGGGTTTTTCTTTGTTTCCCGTTTAAGGAGAATCCCCACAAAGAATCAGAAAGAGCAATATGCTCTTGGAATTGTAACACTTTTCCCATCGTTCAAAGATCCTTTTTCAAAGAAGGGCTATGTAAGTACTTAACTAACATGTTTCACTGCATTTATTAAAAAAAGTACAGTCTTCCCAGAACCAAACAGCATCTTACACATTTCCAGTTGTCTCCAACAACCAATAAGGTCTCCTACTGACTACCATCTTGCCTGGGTTCAGTGTGATGCCAGTAGTCTTGATGGCTCTATTTAGTATAGCTGCTGCTGTGCAACACCAAAACATTTAATACCTCATTGATTGTGTCTTGCAAATGTTCGCTTTTATTTCTGTAGGAGCACTTCTACGATCCTGATAGCGGAACTGGCTACATTGCATGGCGCCTTAAAACTGTGCAGAGGAGTATATCCCATCATACCCGAACAAACCTGGATGCCAGCATCCCGCTGGGGGAGAGAACGGGCTTTGGACCTTCCTTAAACAGATGTACCTATCCCGAAGAGCTTGATGAAGATGCTGTAAGGGAGGCCATTGCCTTTCTTACCCATTCTTCAGATGAAGCACAGATCTTCCAAAAAATGAAAGAAACTTTTAAGCATAGACATTCACTTGTCCATGACCCAAACAAGGCCGCTGATATACTACAGATCTTTCCAAGGTTTTTGAACACCAAAGGACTGGTAAGATTAGTGTTTTTCCCCTGAAATTAATGTTTATGACAATGTGCATTGCACTAACTGGGTCAGGGTTGATGGAACTGAATACAGGGTTGATCTTATTGTTTGCAATGAGATAAAGCATGATGTCCCAGTGTTTTTCAAAATCTCAAAAATCCTTTTACTAAATGAATGCATCTACTTGATTGTGTATCCATTAACAACTGATTATTTTTGTGAACATTACCATGCATTCAGAGTTTGTTATAGCAAGGAAAATGAAATGGTCATCAAACTTAGTGATTTGCTTTTTTACAAGCCTTTTGATTTGCAGTCTGTTTATGGGTCAGATGACAGCATGTATATTGTGCTTTCTCATTGTTTGATTGCTTGAACCACAGAATAAAAGTGGAAAAGAATGTCCATTCTTGGTGTGTAATAATTTATTTCCATGTATTTAGTCATTTTTGTTGTGGATAGTGGATATTATCACTCTAGTGTAGTGTTATAGAAACACTGTCCAGAGTTGTATTTAACTCTATGAAGGGATATTATCACTCTGGTGTAGTGTTATAGAAACACTGTCCAGAGTTGTATTTAACTCTATGAAGGGATATTATCACTCTGGTGTAGTGTTATAGAAACACTGTCCAGAGTTGTATTTAACTCTATGAAGGGATATTATCACTCTGGTGTAGTGTTATAGAAACACTGTCCAGAGTTGTATTTAACTCTATGAAGGGATGTTATCACTCTGGTGTAGTGTTATAGAAACACTGTCCAGAGTTGTATTTAACTCTATGAAGGGATATTATCACTCTGGTGTAGTGTTATAGAAACACTGTCCAGAGTTGTATTTAACTCTATGAAGGGATGTTATCACTCTGGTGTAGTGTTATAGAAACACTGTGTAGAGTTGGGTATTTAACACTGTTAGAGTCAATCTAGTAACTCTGTTGTAGAGTTAAAACTGTAACACTAGTGTGAGTGTTAAATTGACACTACTCTGTGAGAATTATATAAACACTGTGATTGAGTTAGAATTTACACTTACAGAGCCAATTTAACACTACTGTTTTTACTGTGTATGATTATGGGACACGTCCTCCCCAATATTTGATCATACTGTATGATTATGCGGGCAATTTCGATGTGACTGCTATTACGTCTTTCTGCAGCTTAGAAAATATCAAATCCCGGCCGGTCCATTTTCCAAATCCAGTCGCCTTAGCTTACCGAAACCTATTTGTCCTGAAATCCATGTCATGTTTTCCCTAAACCTATACTCTGGTGCAACGTCAATGAGTGAGTTTGGAGCGCGAAATCATTTGGCACATTTTTATGGATGGTAAATATCCAGTATTTGGCTAACATAATCCCTTAAACCCAATTTATACTTAGGTCGCAGACACTTTTGAAAAGGTCGCCGACAGAAATGACGTCTCGGTCAACACTTTTAACCGTCGCTTAGAAGTGTCGCCTACCAGGAGAAATTTCTACTGGCGCCGATGTCGTCACAGTGAAAAATTAAAATGGTCAGTTTCTCCGATTGATCACCATGGCTACAAAGCGTTAACAATGTAACCATAGCAATGAATGAAACTGTAAAATGATTCTGTTTACGTCACGCGAACCTTGAGCACAGGCGACTGTTTGCCGAAGTATAAATGCAGCAGCCTGAGCGCCACTTTTTTTTTTTCGTCGGCGACCATTTCAAAAGTGTCCGCGACCTAAGTATAAATTAAGCTTAAGATAACTAGGTGACTAGGTGAATTTCACTAGAATTTGGAATTGTAGAATTAGTGCGAATTTGGAATTGTAGAATTAGTGCGAATTTCGACTGCAATACTATACAGTTTGTATGAATGGGACTTTTTACAAGCTAGCCGACAGCTAGCCTGGCTTTACAGCTAGCAACAACTGTACTGTAGCTAGCGTTTTGGGCCATGTTCCTGTTCTCTGAATTGGGTTATCTAGCAAGTTATTTTACAGTCCTGCCATTTGTTCTTTCATCCTTCATCATTTTCATCCCTTTGGAATTGCGTTGCTGTTGTATTTCGCAGTAGTGGCCAATGCAAGACTCATTATAGAGTGAGTAGGCCTATACGTTAACTTGGGTTAGGGTTAGCCATGTACTATTACTTGTTTAGCCATTATGTTTGATTCAGTTTCTCATCACAGTTTGTTGAATGTGTATGTTTCATTCCAAAATACTGAATTTTTTTGTTTAAATGCTAGGTTTCATCATTGTGCCAAACAAAAAATGTTTCATTCAGACATATTTTATAAAATTCTTTATTCTTGCATGCCCATGTGCATTATTGCATTATGTAGGATTTTCTTTTACGATTTCATGGAAAACTTCCAGTGCATATAATAAAAAAAATGTTACCCAATCACTGCAGTTGTTTTATGTAGTAGATCTTGCGAGGTGACATGTTAGTGAGGTGTTAACATGTTTTTCACTTTGAAATAATGGTCCAGATTACAGTTACTGCGGGATGACAGGGTAACGCTTGAGTAATTGGTGAGGAGTTAACATGTTTGTCACTTTAAAATAATGGTCCACATCACAAGTAGTTCCTGCAGGATGACATGGTAACGCTTGAGTAATTAGTGAGGAGTTAACATGTTTGTCACTTTAAAATAATGGTCCACATCACAAGTAGTTCCTGCAGGATGACAAGGTAACGCATGAGTAATTAATGAGGAGTTATACTGGTTTTCACAAGTTATATAATAAGTCTAATTTTATATTTGACACATACGGTACAGGCATACATTTCTGTGAGGCACTAGTGATATTCTAACAAACATTGTAATCTGGAAGATGTGGTTTTAAGCTTATCGCAACATAAATGCAGGATGCAAATTGTTTTTGACAAGAGAACATCAATGTTTATATTCATATCCTAAAGAGAAGTCCTCCTCAGGCGGCTACTTTGGAGTCTGAGACATATTGAACTGACACTTAAGAGCTCATAATAGTAAACTAATCCAATCATGAGCGTGTCAGCATCACTTCCTAATTATTAAAAATGTTAAACAAGTTATCATTATTTGTATTATACCATGTTTAAGTTTGAAATAAACAGAACATACGTCCATCCTTTGGTAAGAGTAGTCACAATCTCAACCTGTAGCTAACGTATTTGGGGGGATATAATATTCATAAACTGGTTTCCACAAAGAACCCATTTGAGGCACAAGCTTCTGAAAAGTTAGGACCATGTTAAGAGTAAAACAACCAAATTGTTCACTTTTTAGACATGTTACTTTTGTGATTAGTAATTAATTGGTTATTCTTTCTTAATTGGTCATAGTTCACAAGTAGTTCTCAAGAGGATATATTTATTTAGTAATAACCAAATACCTACCAAGGAACTACCTTTGTCATAAATTAGCTATTACTTACTGCTTAGTTAATCTTGGTTCCATATTAGTTAATAGTATTAAATTCGGTGTTAATGTAGTACTACCTATTACTTCCTGCATAGCTACTTGTTAACAACGGACCATTATGCTAAAGTGTTACCAATTTACTTCTTTTTGTGTAGGTAATATGTTGTTAAATATGTTTAAACTTAAATAAATTAGGCCTACCTACAGTACACAAGTAGTTGTATCTCGTTGTATTAATTTGTCCTGTTATTGACGTGCCTAATGGGCAACCAGAAATTCGAATATATTCGAATATGTGTTTTTTTAAAGGGAATATTCGAACGTCATTTTTGAGCAATTTTGACAGCCCTAGTGCGCAGCTGTCTCTGCTCCTGCTAGAGCCTGAAGTAGAACACCAAAACTGACCTAAAAATCATTCTGGAGCTAAAAGCTTTACCGAAAGTGACTTTTTCAAGAGAGGAATTGAACCTCAGCCAACTGGCAAAGGTGTATCATCCCGTGTCAGTTGTAAAAGCTATTTTTGAAAGGATGATTCGGAAGGAAGATTTTTTGCCACCGTAACAAAGCAATTTTGGGGATTCTAATCAAAAGGTTTGCTTTTTCATGGAACCAAACCCATCACCCCCCAATAAACAAACTCACCTGAAAATAATTTATTCTAGAACCTTCTTTCAAAGGGTGGAAGACATTTCTTGAAAGCGTACCATAGCATTTTTTTCCTCTAACATACTCTCTCTTGATTCATCCAATGTTATGTTAAGCAACAAGAGAAAGCAAACAAGAGCCTAGTTAGCATTCTAGCAACATGATAGCCAACAGAGAAAGGAAATAAAACCGCTGTTCCTGCTGTGTGTGTGTGAGATACATGTTCTAATACTTGTACATTTGCAGGCTACCTTGAGGTTCACAGCGGTATTCCTATAAGCTGTTTCCTTCCTAAACGCCTTGCCATACATAACACAACCTGACACGCACGCGCACACACATGTACCGTGGATACGAAGCCAAGCTGCTTCTCCTTGGCAGCCCACCTTCCCCACGAGAAACAACTCTAATCTAATGAAGACCAAAATACGCTTGGCTGAAAGCTATGCTTTTATCTCGTTCTCTCTCCCTCCCTCGCTCACCCCCTCGCTCTCTGTGCTGGAAATATGTGCGACCGTATGGGCCGCCCATCCTCTGAAACACTGAGCTCACTCAAGACCATGTTAACATGTTTTGTGCAATCAGGTAAGTTATCGGGTGTTTCTTTGTTTTGTTTTTTACCTCAGAGCATGTGGGCTTTGGTTGGCACCTGCCTTACTGGCATCAAACCTGTTGACCCAGTGCACCAGCCCATCTGTATGGAGCCAACGGTGAATATGTTCAGTGGGAGTTAGACAGAACTTGATCAGCTGACAGCTGGCTCCTACGGCTTCCCTCCCCCCCCCCCCCCTCTCCCTCTCAAAGCACGGTTTGGGTGGCTGTCAACGAGGGTGTGTGTGTGGTGTATCCCGTAAGGTGTGAGTGGGTGCGTTTTGGCTTGCACTTGCTTGTGTGTTACAATAACAAGGTATGTACTGAAGCCACATGTTCACCAATCTCATTACTCTGGAGTAGGGTATTTTTACCTGCTAAGTTTACCTCCGTGCTGACAGTGAAGGTCTCTTAGTGTGCTGTCTGTGTGTGTGCATGTGCGTGCGGAGAAGTGCCAAATCCCTTAACCTGATTTCAGTCCAGCTTTGTCCTGCAACAGCGCCAACTCTTGGAAACATGACTGTGTGTGTGTTTGTACACACATGTTGCCCTGAAGCGCAGCAATGTAAAAACATCTCATTCAGCAACACTGGCACACAGCCACAAAGGGGCTGTCATGGAAATTTGGGAATACAGTTATAATATGTGTGTTTTATATGAGGAATGTGTTTTAAGGGAAGTCTGAAGGAGCTTAATACAGTGACAGTCGATTCAACCCATTTGGTAGAGATGCCATTTGCAGTTTTATAACTAGGAGACGTGAAGTCTAAGAGACGGGAAGTCTGGGTGACCTGAGAGGGTTCTTGTCACCTGGGGAGGAAGAGACAGTTGGTCTGGAGACAATGTGGATTCAACTGTATTGTTATTGTGATCTGCTGCTCTGACCCTTCCTGTTGCAATGGGTGGGGTTCATCAAATACTTGTTTGAAGTGCCCACACAAAGGAAAGTTGACCATTTGACTGGTTTGGGGAGAGAGGCCACAATAAAGAACCGTGGGAACTTGATATGAAGTCACTGTCACTGAGCAGTGCGGACCAATCACAGAGTTCAGAGGAACCATTTGATCTAAAGTTTATATAATGTAGGGTTTTGGGGTTGTTCTGTATCACTCTGGCGAACGACCTGTGGCTAGCACCTCCTTCGTTATGACTGATCACAAAGTACTTTGTTAAATCTTGATTTGTACAAGCAAAATAAATTTATTGTAACCGCCATCTTTTGACTATTCAAATTTACACAGTGCCACTAGAATTTTTCCATATCACTTGGTGGCCCGTAAGGGGATCCTCGTCTGCTCAGCGTATCACGGACAAGGACTCCCTTAGAAAAGGTGATCTGATCAATCCGGCATAGCCGCCTTTACCTCTATCCCAAATTTTCAGAGAAAGCGGGGCCGATTCGAGGGGGTGCTTGACTGGTTGCGCTTTCGCTGACGCGGGATCCTGAAAGAACCGGTAAATATTCTTTTTTGGCTTCTGTGTAATTTGAGTTGTCTAAATGTGTGTTGTTTAGACTATGGTCAATAATTCAGTTTAGTTAGTAATAGGGCGGAGACCGGAGGAGAGCTTTGTCCTGTACGTGCAAGTCGTACGAAATTAATAGGGCGGAGACCGGAGAAGAGCTTTTGTCCTGTACGTGCAAGTCGTACAAATTAATCGGGTAAGGCCGGAGAACTTATCCTTTACGTGAAAGTCGTAAAAAAGCATGCAGGGAAAGTGTGCTGACGAGCGCACAAAAGGGTGATAAATTCACATGTTATATCGTGTTATGTGTCTTTTGAGACCCTAGGATTAGAATATGTTGGGTTAGTGATAGTTTGAGAAATTGTATTGGCTTTGGTGGTCATAACAGTTCTTATTTATTTACGGCCAAAACGTGATTCTAAGTCCCGAGAGAAAAGTATACTAGTCAGCTGTGTGAGTGAGAGTGTTTACAAAGGGTTTGAGTCCCTGAAGGTGGAGAACAAAGAAAAAAAAAAATAGGAAGTATGGGCCTGTGAAATTTCAAAGTAGAGGTTTTAAGTTTGCAACACGCGTGTTCATTTTTTGTTTTAATTACAAGTTATGTTTTTTGAGGTTAAAAGAAGTATGAGTAACTAATGGTGTCTATTATTCAACCTATATACAAATTACAAAAATCAAAATTTAAATTATTTTTCAAAACTTTAATTATTTTTCGGTTTGAATATTTGTAATTTAAGATTGTGCAGTTATTTTCATTGAAAGTTGGGAAGTCGGAATTTAATTGTTTTTAGAAAAGAAAAGGGGTAATTGTGTCTTTATTTTCCGTCGTTGGTTATCGTTTATGGATTGTAATTCTGAAAATGAATGGTCTGGAGACAGAAATGACCTGTCCAAACATCGATTACATGAAACAAAAGTATGGTAACGATAGTTTATTGCAAATGCAAATATGGATTGATAAATGTGGATTTTCGATTGTGGGGTCGTTTTGTTTTAAGGACCTTATTGTATTGCGAAATAGGTTCGTGGAGAGAAATAGATACACGTTTTTTTTTAAGTGGAGAAAATAATAGATTTTAGCCTGATTGGAGAGCTTTTTCTGATTGGATGGAGATAGGTCAGATATCTTCTGACATCTGCCATCTTTATAAATTTGCTTTGGATTCCCGCAAAGATTGAAGCTTGTGCCTTGACTTGCAATTGCCATTGTGTTTCAAAGATGGAGAGGTTAAAGTCCTCTCCGGAACAAAGGGTTTGAGTCCCTGTTGTGTTTGGAATAAGCGTGTTGTGGGCTATGGTCAAAGCTGATGCAGAGCGTGTTGACATGCTGTTGAAAAACATGTAGGCCAACACGAATTGCTAGGTCAATCCAAAATGCGTGCTTTAATTGTGGGAATTTGAGCAAAATGTACGTGAATGTCCGGAGATGTGTCATCTTTTTTGAAAGTTTTCTGGAAATTGTGAGCGAACTCTCGCAAAATCAGAGGGGTTCGTGACCGGAAGTTGAGTTCCGAAATGGTGGCGTACAATGTTTATCGGTTATGACACTGTTGGTAGAGGAGAGACGATTGTTTTACAACTCTGTGTTAACCGTTATATGTTTGATGTTAGACTTTACATCGGTCTGATTACCGCCAGAAGGCATTTGTTTTTGAAGACGGAGACATTCTGTTTTGAAAATGCTAATGTTAATTCTTTGACTGAATTCGCCACTTGAAAAGAGGCGCATGCGCTTGAGCCTAGCGGAAGTTGATTCTTTCAGTGAAGCTCATTCTGCGTGCAGTGCCCACACATGAGTGCAAAAACCACAAAAAAAATCAAAAAAAAAATAAATCACTCATTTTAAGTGAATTTGACGTTGAATTGTGAAGTATATTGGTTGGGAAAACAGATGTGTGTTTCTGTTTCTTTGTCGAACTTAAGAAAATATTGTGAGTTGCCATACTCTTGATTTGGAAATTATGTACAGACCGATTTTCTATTATGAGCTTGATTCGTTATTGATTAATGCGTTGGAAATTTTGTTTTTGGGTAGGATAATTGGTAAAAGGCCAGTTTTGGCAATAAAAGCGGTATTCATTTTAGGAATTACAATCCCGGGGTTATTGAAACTTTTATAGAAAGTTATGTGTTCAAACGGAAATGTTATGTTGTTTAAGGAATATTTTTGTTTATGTCTGGAAATGTTCGATGGTTTTAAATTTTTAATTTTGTGGGAGTTCACAGATGTTACTGTTGTTTAAAGAAATATGTAAAGGGTTATGAAGAAGTGATTAGAAAGATTGAGCCAGTCCGAGGGACTGAAGTGTATACAAGGGGAACTAGTTCGAGAGACTGAATTGCGTTTGTTGTTAAGGGCAAAGGTGCTACATATGTGTGTTTATTGCTGCTGAGATGATTTGTTGAAATGTGTTGGGTTTGGTGGTATTCATATTTACCTATTTAAATGGACTTGAAGTTGAAGCTTTGTTCAACCAGAATGCTAATACATGGGTAAACTGTCGTTCTCTGACGAGTGATATTAGGTGCATATGTAGATTTCGGAGCCTAATTTTTATGTTGAAGTTAAAATAGTACTAATAGTTGATAGAATTGTAAATATTGAGGTTCTGTTGTAAATATAACCATGGGTAATTGTTTTACATGTTGTAAGAGGGTAGACTTGTCCCTAGAAAGAAATCCGAAGGCTGACATGATTCTAGCGAATTTGCCAGTCCGCTGTCTGTTGAACCAAGTCTTTTACAAATTGCTAGGATAGCTGGGATCTGAGAGGAAGAAAATCCAGGCTGTGACTGTTGGTTAATGGCTAATGGTGAAAACGTGGAGGAAGTGCATTTTGCTCTGTCCTGAGACAAAGGAGAGTCCAGGAAGTTGAATTTGCAACTATGGCAACGACATTGGCTAACAAACTAGCACACCGACAGGCGGGTACAGGCTAGTAAAGGAATTGCAGCTTGATATTTGAGATCCAGGACGAGTAACCGCATGACGCATGCGCAGATGGAAATTGAGAAATTGACCAAGACGAAAATTTAGAGAAATAGATAAATTTGAAGCGAATTTACATATTAATTTGGGTATTTTTGAAATATGTTGGGTGATGAGTATTTTGAGACATTTGCTAACAAGGTTTTTGTTTGTTTGAGGACATTTTAAATGAGTTTCAGAAATTCCGAGGAAAGGTGGGGGCTAAAAAAAGAGTCCCGTTACGTTGAGTTTTACAAAGGTGATCCCAGAGGGTGTAATTCTGCATAATTATGTGAGTATTAATGGTGAAAGATGTGTCCGTTTAGATGAATTCGAAGTTTGGTGGTTTACGAATGTATGATTTAACATTTGTTCTAAATCCTAGCCAAACAGGGAGGTAGAAGCCTTTCAGACCAGGACTTGTATTTACGAGCGGAAAATCTGTGATGTGTGATGGTATCCATAAAAATGCAGAAATTAGACCCTGGTTCATAAATTAGTTCTAATTGGATTGGAAAAGTTATACTTTAGCAAAATTAAGTGAATAGATGGTAAACGCCAACCATCTGTGTTGTTTAAAAGAAAAAAAGAGAAAAAAAGGTTGAGAGTTTTTTTTGCTTTGTTCCAGAGGGCGCTGTTTGTTTGATTCGAGTTTTGAAATGCGCGATGGTTTATTTGAGTTGATACACTAACAAAGAGTAATTGAGATAGCTGGTAAATATAGGAATATTCAAAGGTGTATACATTACATGCTTTGATAAAACTTTTGAGGTGTTAAAGAATAAGGTTTTGTTTTACGGGTTTATGTTAAATTGTGAATTTAAAGGTTTAAAAGAAAAAGGGAGAGTTTATATTTTCTTTTGTCTTAAGGGCATGGTACAATGTTTTGGGATAAACAGTTAGGCTGTGATGAGGTTGTTTTATTATGGTATTGGTTCATGAAGAGGGTTATGATAATTTGGTTTTGAAATAATTTGGGAAGACTCATTAAGTCTGATAAATTGTGGTGTGATGGTTTGTGCGAAGTAGCTTGTTCTGGACTGCAGCCAAAGCAAGTTATGAAGTTCTACCTATCTAACCTATATAGAAATATAGATGGGGTATAAGTTTGGTTAATGGTTACATTAAGAACATTTTATGGTCTATGTTTTATTTTGGAATCATACAGATTAAATTCTGGTTTAGGGTAGTGATGCTGGTTTTCTACATGTCTTGGAAAAAGAGAGAGTTGATTTGGTGAATTTAAATACAGAAAAAATTAAAAGGGAATCTGAAATGTAAAGGTATTCATTTGAACTGTTCCTAAAGGTTTTTATAAGAAAAGATAATAAGAGACTAAAAGTTGAGGTTATTCGTAATTTGGCTGTTTTCTAAAATAGTTTTATTTTATACAAATTGGTTCAATAGTTGGTTGCTTCAGTGTAAGCTTGTTAATTCATAAAAGGGAAAAGAGTTAAAATATTTACTGATAGTTAAATACATCATTGGTGTTACATATGATTTTGGGAAAGGTATGGAAACAGGAAGTTTCTTAGTTTGATCTGGGACACAACTTGCTGTATGCAAATGTGGAATTCACTCTAACAATTATGATTATTCCACAGGGAAAATGCTAGTGCTGATACTAGCTGGAGCAGTTTCTAGATTGCCTGAATGCATTGATGAACTAACTAGAATATGTTTTTTCAGTGCCACTAGAATTTTTCCATATCAGGGCACAGGCTCCCTGAGGCTTGAGTACTCTCTCCATCTCACACACACGAAAATTGGAATATGTCCTTGTGAGTGAATAACACTTTCTTCAGGGAGGCTTATTGTTGTTACTACACTCCATATACAACCTCACCCTCAAAGTGAGCGAATAAGAGTGTGTGTGTGTTAGTATACAAATACATGTGCATGTGTGTGTGTGTTGGCTCCTACCTGTATCTCCATGCCCTGCTCCAACAGTCTCTTGGCCTGGTTTTCCACCTCTAGCCTGGCTCGGCTGATAAACAGTAGGTCGTTCTCGATCACATCTATCCCACTCAGGTCCACGCCCTGCGACAGGTAATCTGGAAAACACACACGGACAACAATCAACGTTAGTGCTGCTGAAATCCAACTTGTGCACAGCATTATGACCATATGCAGACCTATGCTGTAAATTGGAAGTTGCAAAATGGACAATAACTTTTTCTTGAGTTGAAATACCGTAAAATTGTGGAAATGTACGGCTCACATGGAGAAGGTATTGAAGAAGCAGTGTTGGGATCGCACAGATCAATTCTGGTCACACAGACAGTCAAATCTAGCCTGGTCCTAACCAGACCCTTGTACATTTCATTTGTACAGAGGGTTTGGGATCGCTCCATTGACAAGCGTTAACTTCCTTGAAGGCGGGTACTCTGTTGAAGTTTAAAACTATTGGATCTGCCCAGAGCCACTCTGATCTTCCATAACCAATCGGTAGCGTTCACCTTAGCCAACGCCTTCACCACTACTGTAACGGAGCTAGCTGCCGTAGCTGGAAAATCAAACTTTTCCCGAACCCCGTGGGGAGGAGGGCCACAACATCATGGCCACCAACAAAACTCAGAAAGGATTGTTCTTGCTCCGGCATTAACTTCTGGATATTCAATAGCTTCGCTCGCATTTTCCGCCGCCATTACTGAACTACAACTCAAACTAGTGCATGACATCAACATCATCGTTCTCAGCCACTCCCTCTGATCGCTGATTGGACCTACAAAAAATGTGTTTCAAAAACCGACTAATACACTGAAATCCCAGACCTAGTACAGAAGCAAAATTACAATTGAGCGGAAGTACGTAGGAGGGCGGAGCCAGGCTAAGTCAAATCCCTGCTTAGACCTTAAATGTTCTAAGCGGTGCAATTTCCACCATGGAATCTTGACGGCCTACGTGGTGGCAAACTCAAAACACACAAACACACACACACACCTTCCTGGCATGCTTGACTTTTTCCTGAGATTTGAAGAAGAAGAAAAAACAACCCCCCCAGATATTTGGCAAGGTGACATTTAACATCAGCGTTTTCACACTTTACGTATGTCTTCATTTTCTCACAAACACTCGACCCGTGATAACAATCCTATCTAAATTCAAATCGGACTGGCAAATATATTGTAAACTTTGAAACTTTGTTACTAAGTTAAATAAGAAGAAAAATAAATTGTATTACAATAAGAAAATTACAGAAACAAAACATGATAGTAAACAATTATGGAATACATTGAATAATATATTAAGAGGAAATAATAAATCAACTCCAGGTTATTTAGAAAATGAAGGTGAATTTTTTACTAAACCAAGTGATATAGGGAATCATCTCAACGACTATTTCATAAATAAAATAAATCATCTTAAAAATATTACACAGTCACATAAAATAGATTTATCAAACACATTGATAAATAAGATGATGGAAGGTAAAACATGTAGTTTTAAATTCAAGAGTGTCAGTGGTTCCAAAGTGGAATTACTTCTCATGAATTGTAAAAACAAACCACCTGGTGTTGACTATCTTGAATATAAGTTGCTTAAGCCAATAGTTTCAATCATTGCTCCTACTATTGCTCATATAATTAATATGTGTTTTATGGAAAATATATGTTTGCAAGCATGGAAAATATGTAAAGTTGTGCCAATACCTAAAAATAAGAAAATGCCTTTCTCTGGCTCAAACAGTAGACCAATAAATTTATTACCAATTCTCGGTAAAATAATGGAAATAATTGTTTATGAACAGATTCAGTCTTATTTTTTAAATAATGACTGAATTACAAATGTTCAGCATGCATATAGAGGAAAACACTCAACAGCCACTGCCCTGACTCAGATGGTAGATGATTGGTTGAAGGATATGGAGGAAAGGAAAATAATAGGTGTTGTACTGCTGGATTTTACTGCAGCATTTGATATAATTGATCATGATTTACTGTTAAAACAAATTGAAATATTATGGTTTTTCACGAACCGCATTATTATGGATGGAAAGTTATTTGTCAGAGAGAAGACAATTAGTTTACTTTAATGGAAGTTTTTCAGAGGTAAGGGTTGTGGAACATGGCGTGCCTCAAGGAAGTTGTCTTGGGCCGCTCCTCTACAAAATCTTTACCAATGATCTTCCATCTGTTTTGTTAAAGCAAGCATTTCAATGTTTGCTGATGATTCCACTATATATTTAGCAGGAACTGATATTGGTGATTTAAATACAAAACTACAGAGAGAGCTACAGTTAGTGGTGGACTGGATACGGAGTAACAAATTGATTCTGAATGTATCTAAAACTACTTGTTTAGTGGTTGGAACTCCTTTTTCTTTATGTTCCGAACCGAAACTTGAACTCAGCATAGAGCAAAATTCTGTAGAGCAAAGAGAAGAGGCTAAACTTTTGGGAATGATGATTGATAATAGATTGTGTTGGGATAGACATGTTCAGAAACTGGTAACTAAAATGGGCAACACTTTGTCTGTTATTAAAAGGTGTGCAAAAAACCTTACACTACAGACCGTTAAAGTATTTCATGCTTAGTTTTTTTTCACACCTTGATTACTGTTCTGTGGTTTGGTCCAGCACCTCAACAATTAATATAAGAAAACTACAAGTGATGCAGAATAAAGCGGCACATGTGGCTCTCGCATGTGAGTTTTGATCCAATGTTGACAAAATGCATGAAAGCCTCTCATGGTTTAAAGTTAAAAACAGATTTGTGTATTCACTAATGTTTAAAAAAAATAATGTTATAACAAACAAAACACCTTTTACTTTATATTCAAAACTATCTTTTAGTAATGATATACATCATTATCCAACAAGGCATGCAGTAGGAGGTAGTTTTATTTTACCTAAAGTGAAAACCAAATCAATTCAACGTTCAGTTAGGTACAGAGCAATGTGTGAATGTAACTCTCTTCCAAATACCATCAAACAACAAAACACTCAGTATGGTTTTAAAAAATCACTTAAGAATTATTACCTTCAAAGACATTTCAATATTTAATATCAATTTAGAGAGATTCTGTCATAGGGCTGTTCGTTATATCTTATTAAAAAATATATATATAAAAAAAAAATATATATATATATATATTTGGGGTAGTGTAATCTTTTGAACTTCAATATTATTTATTTATTTGTATTTTTTCTTTTTGTGTGTGATTAATTGTGTTAATTGTAAAATATGATTTGTATTTTCAAATGTTGTGTAATCTGAATAATGTCTTGTGTGTATGGTGTAAAATGTGATGTCGTAAATTGTATTGTCACATGATAGATTGTAGGACCCCAGGGCCCCGTTCATCGTAAGGGTTGAATCTAAGTTAATCAATTGTCCCTTTAGCCCGTTAACATTAGCGAGCTGATTGAGAACAGCAAATATCGGTTTGTCAACGGCTGATCCGCATCCAAATCATGTGGTTAATTTCAATCAGGCTAAACTTATCAGGGAAATTGCACGTGCACGTCCTACTTCAAAAGGCAGGAAAAGTCGGTCACCAAAACCGTGATTTTCTAACGGTATGATGGCGGAAAAGTTTATTATTATAATGAGTCTCTACGAAGACAATAGGCATATTATCATGGCTAAGTCAAACACCGCTGCCAGAGCAAGACAAGCAGCTTGGCAAAAAATTGCCGATAAGCTAAATGCGTAAATTTTGGGAAAATGTATAGGCTCATCTTAAGTGCCTCATTACCCCAATCAATCAGATCACATTTCTTTAAATGTGCCTGCTGGCAGTAGGCTTAATGGAAATTAATCATCGAATGAGATGTTGCTAGCAAAAATAATGATCTCAACTCTTTCAGAATAAGTAGATAAAAACAAGGCCAAAGAGTATCTAATTGATACGAATTCATAGACACTTATGAGGATATATGTACTGAAAGCGCTTATATCATGTAGTACTATATACAGTCAGGAAAATAAGTATTTTAACACCCTGCTATTTTGCAAGTTCTTCCACTTAGAAATCATGGAGGGGTCTGAAATTGTCATCGTAGGTGCATGTCCACTGTGAGAGACATAATCTAAAAAGAAAATCCAGAAATCACAATGTATGATTTTTTAACTATTTATTTGTATGATACAGCTGCAAATAAGTATTTGAACACCTGTCTATCAGCTAGAATTCTGACCCTCAAAGACCTGTTAGTCTGCCTTTAAAATGTCCACCTCCACTACATTTATTATCCTAAATTAGATGCCACCTGTTTGAGGTCTTTAGCTGCATAAAGCCACCTGTCCACCCCATACAATCAGTAAGAATCCAACTACTAACATGGCCAAGACCAAAGAGCTGTCCAAAGACACTAGAGACAAAATTGTAAACCTCCACAAGGCTGGAAAGGGCTACGGGGAAATTGCCAAGCAGCTTGGTGAGAAAAGGTCCACTGTTGGAGCAATCATTAGAAAATAGAAGAAGCTAAACATGACTGTCAATCTCCCTCGGACTGGGGCTCCATGCAAGATCTCACCTCGTGGGGTTTCAATGATCCTAAGGAAGGTGAGAAATCAGCCCAGAACTACACGGGAGGAGCTGGTCAATGACCTGAAAAGAGCTGGGACCACAGTTTCCAAGGTTACTGTTGGTAATACACTGAGACGTCATGGTTTGAAATCATGCATGGCACGGAAGGTTCCCCTGCTTAAACCAGCACATGTCCAGGCACGTCTTAAGTTTGCCAATGACCATTTGGATGATCCAGAGGAGTCATGGGAGGAAGTCATGTGGTCAGATGAGACCAAAATAGAACTTTGGGGTCATAATTCCACTAAACGTGTTTGGAGGAAGAAGAATGATGAGTACCATCCCAAGAACACCATCCCTACTGTGAAGCATGGGGGTGGTAGCATCATGCTTTGGGGGTGTTTTTCTGCACATGGGACAGGGCAACTGCACTGTATTAAGGAGAGGATGACCGGGGCCATGTATTGCGAGATTTTGGGGAACAACCTCCTTCCCTCAGTTAGAGCATTAAAGATGAGTCGAGGCTGGGTCTTCCAACATGACAATGACCCGAAGCACACAGCCAGGATAACCAAGGAGTGGCTCCGTAAGAAGCATATCAAGGTTCTGGCGTGGCCTAGCCAGTCTCCAGACCTAAACCCAATAGAGAATCTTTGGAGGGAGCTCAAACTCCGTGTTTCTCAGCGACAGGCCAGAAACCTGACTGATTTAGAGAAGATCTGTGTTGAGGAGTGGGCCAAAATCCCTCCTGCAGTGTGTGCAAACCTGGTAAAAAACTACAGGAAACGTTTGACCTCTGTAATTGCAAACAAAGGCTACTGTACCAAATATTAACATTGACTTTCTCAGGTGTTCAAATACTTATTTGCAGCTGTATCATACAAATAAATAGTTAAAAAAATCATACATTGTGATTTCTGGATTCTTTTTTTTTTTAATTATGTCTCTCACAGTGGACATGCACCTACGATGACAATTTCAGACCCCTCCATGATTTCTAAGTGGGAGAACTTGCAAAATAGCAGGGTGTTCAAATACTTATTTTCCTCACTGTATGTGTATATGCATGTAGGCCTATGTGTAAATCCCTCTTTGATTTAATTGACTGGGACATGGCCAGGGAATATGATGAATTGATTCATCAGCTGGTTAAGCGCCAAGTACACTTTTCTTACAGCAACACATGCTGCGGCTTTGCCAATGTTTTCTGCATCGCCTATACTGTATACAAATTTACCTGACGCAAAAAAACCTCAAGGCTATGCAGAGAGTCTGAAACACAGTTGAAGTTTCAAGTAGCTTTATTGTCAATTTCTTCACATGTCAAGACATAAAAAGGAATCGATATGACGTTTCCCACTCTCCCACAGTGAAACATATAAAAAGCACAGGCACAACAGATAAGACAAGACATTTCCTAAAACATAGCGTTACATATTCACATACAGCAGCATAAGCTCATAATAAAGCATAAAGCTTGCTGCGGCGTGTGATATTTGCAATGTACGGCCCGAGAAGGTCTTGCAAATAAATGAGACCTTGTCGGCTGAATCGATATCGCTCAAACAAGAACTCATCCGTGTGAAATAAAGGATCTTGGCAATCGCGAAGAACTCTATTGGTATGGAAAGCTAATCGAACTAGAATATAGCTCCTTGGTCAACTGGGCCTCTCAAAAAGGGAGTTGCCATGTTATTTTCCGGGGGTGTGGCAAGCTTATCCAGCTACACTTACGTTAGCCTGCTCTGGAGCAGGTTAGTGCTAATTGATATGTTACTATGGTGATTTATCGAAAGTTGCATCCACGAACCAAAAAGAGGGGCGTTTTTTATCTTAGCCTGAAAATTAGCTCGCTAAACCGCTTACCGAGCTACGACGAATACCCCCCTGAAAGAATAGCTTTCAGCTTATGCTGAAGCTAATGGGGATCCAAATAAAACAAACAAACACTCCATACAGGAAACACGCTACTTTGTTGCGAAGAGTGAAAACAACCTGATGCCTTATTGTATGTTTACAAAATTGAAATATAGGCAACACAAGGTTACATGAACTACTATGTTATTATATAGCAATACTTATTGTAAAACACTGTAGGTATATAAAAGTGTTATATATGTGACGGTATGTAACAGACGTAGCCACGCTCCGTCACAACAAGGTGTCGTTCGCCACTCGCTGGGCTCGAACGCACGACCTCTGACTTGCCAAGCCCGACCACTACCAACTACGCCAAAGAAAAGCTAGCTATTCGTTGACGCGGGTGGCCTGTTACATACCTGAGGAGTGAGTTTCACAGGTTACATATACTTAAATGGTATTAAGTGTTAATGGGATATCCTATAGCTTATGAGAGCACAGTCATGACATACATTTTGTGTTTGCAAAGTTTTCTGCTTCTGTTGTTATGATGTTGATTGACATTGTTCCTCAATTATTGTGCAGAGTGATCAGATGCATTTTAAATAAAACTTAACTGGCCAAAAAAAAATAACTTTCTTACAAAAAGCAACATTTCACAGTTTTTCGGCCCAGCATCAAATGGCCAGCTAACATCATCTCAATAAGTCGCACCCTCTGCACATGAGAAAATGTGAACATATTCTAGTCAGGTGATATCACTATCATTCTGATTGGATAACAGGAGATTTATTTCTATAAAAGGGATGACTATTGTTTTTTGATACAATCCATAAAAATGTATGAAATGCGTATTATTGTTTTCCAGTTTACCACAGAAATGTGGAAAAAAAAATCTACAAATACCGAACCAGCAAACTTTGCAAAACACAAAATTTGCCACTGCCAATAATTTTGGCCACGACTGTAAGCAGGCATAGTATGGGAGAGGGGTGTAAAGGGTGATTGGATGTTGCAAAGGGGCAGTTGAAGGTTGTGTTATCACAACAAGATCATTGTTAACATCCACTTAGCTTACCCCTGGAAAGCCCAACCTCCCCCATACCAAGTTTCACTGGTGTATTAACTTTCACTGCTAAACTAAGCTAAAGGATAGACTAGGCCGTGGTTGACTGTGTCAAGGTCGAGAAAATGTAATCACCATGTAGAAACTCACATTTTATGGGACTGGGTGAACGCCATCCATGCAACGCCATCCATACATTCATCATCTAAAGCACTAAACTAAAAGCTAATTGTAGTTAACTATCGCACATTATCAAACGCCAATTAGTTCTAAAAAGGTAAAGTGAAACCCAAATTATGACCAAAAAACACAGATTCAAATTTAGAAGTCAAGTAGCAGCAATTCTGCTGCTGTTTCATCTGAACATTAAGGGGGCCTGTGTTATGAAGTGTTGTGAAATTGGGTAATGTAAATTTTACTTGAATAAAATAAAGATTATCTATGTGTTATAGGCTATACAGTAGAGAAGATTTACAGTAATTGACTGGAGTATAGCCCTACACAAAAAACTCATTCAGCGAAGAAAAATATATTCTTCCCAACCAACATGTCTCAGTGGCCCCCAACAAATCAGTCTAGAACCAGGTATTGTGCCAACCCTCTCCAATCAGCATCACAGCAGTACCAGGAAGGACAAGTTACAGCCAATGAGACCGGCAGGAATGGCATCAGGGAGTGAAGGGCCTCTTCACATTGGCAGCTGTATGCGTTGACTGGTTGGGTCTCACACAATTCATGGCCAATTTGCATAGATTTCCCAGTGTTTACAATCAGTCAAACATGGAGGCAGCAATTTCTTGGTGTGGTGGAGATACGATCACATGCAGTGATAGTTGACTACTGTTCACTTCCTCTTCCCCTCGTCCCTTTCCACAGATATAGTAGAATCAGAATCAAAATTCGGTTTATTTGCCATGTATGTTATACAAACACAGAATTTACTGTGGCAGGGAGGTGAAAACAATAAACATATACTGATCTTAAATTAAGTAAAAGTACAAAAGTTTAACTATTTCTAAGAACTAACAATTTAAGAATAAAACAATTTAAATAATATATATATATATATATATATATAAATAAGAATAAGAATGAGCAGCATGAGTGGTCAACATAGTGCAATCAGATACTGAGATAAAGGTGGCTTATGCATAGTGTAATTGCCATTAGATGGACTTATAATAGTTAAATAAATGAATGAATGTCAGTGGGAGTCCTTGGCCTTGTTGAAGTGGCCAGTAGCAGATGGAAAGAAACTGTTCTTATGGCGTGAGGTTTTGGTCCTGATGGACCGCAGCCTTCTGCCGGAGGGGAGTAGCTGGAACAGGGAGTAGCCAGGGTGGGCAACAATCTTCCTCGCTCGCCTCAGGGTCCTCGAGGTGTGCAGGTCCTCGAGGGTAGGCAGATTGCAGCCGATCACCTTCTCAGCAGTGCGGATGATACGCTGCAGTCTGATCTAGTCCTTGGCAGTGGCAGCAGCGTACCAGATGGTGATGGAAGAGGTGTGGATGGACTCAATGATGGCTGTGTAGAAGTGCACCATCATTGTCTTTGGCAGGTTGAATTTCTTTAGCTGCCGTAGGAAGTACATCCTCTGTTGTGCTTTTTTGGTGAGGGAGCTGATGTTCAGTTCCCACTTGAGGTCCTGGGAGAGGATGGTGCCCAAGAAGCGGAAGGACTCCACAGTGTTGACTGGGGAGTCGCACAGGGTGATGGGGGTGAGTGGGGCTGTATTCTTCCTGAAGTCCACAACCATCTCCACTGTCTTAAGAGCATTGAGCTCTAAGTTGTTCTGGCTACACCAGGTCACCAGGTTGTCAGCTTCCCACCTGTAATCAGACTCGTCCTCGTCAGAGATGACCCCAATGAGGGTGGTATCGTCCGCAAACTTCAGAAGTTTGACAGACGGATGACTGGAGGTGCAGCTGTTGGTGTACAGGAACAAGAGCAGAGGGGAAAGGACGCATGCCCTGGGGAGATCCGGTGCTGATGGACCGGGAGTCAGAGACTTGTGTTCCCAGCTTAACGCACTGCTTCCTGTCAGACAGGAAGTCTGTGATCCACCTGCAGGTGGAGTCGGGCACGTTCAGCTGGGAGAGCTTGTCCTGAAGCAGGGCGGGGATGATGGTGTTGAAGGCAGAGCTGAAATCCACAAACAGGATCCTGGCGTAGGATGCTGGGGAGTCCAGGTGCTGTAGGGTGAAGTGGAGAGCCATGTTAACGGCGTCATCCACAGACCTGTTGGCTCTGTAGGCAAACTGCAGTGGGTCTAGGAAAGGGTCTGTGATGGATTTGAGGTCTGCCAGCACCAGGCGCTCAAAAGACTTCATTACCACAGAGGTCAGGGCGACGCTGGTGCTTCAGTCTCTCTGAGTACACTGAGTCGTTTAGCCTCTCTCACCGCCTTGCTAAACCTGTTCTTCGACTCCTTGAATCTGTCTCTATCCCCACTCCGAAATGCTTCCTCCTTCTCTGACCTCAACCTTCTGAGCTTCTGAGCTCTGCTGAGAACCAGGGCTTGTCGTTGTTGAAGTTCACCCTGGTGCGTGTTGGAATACAGCAGTCCTCACAGAAGCTGATGTATGATGTCACAGCCTCTGTGAGTTCATCCAGACTATTGGTAGCAGTCATGAACATATCCCAGTCAGTACAGTCCAAGCACGCCCGCAGATCCTCCATAGCCTCACTGGTCCACTGTTTTGATGTCCTCACAACAGGTTTACAGAGCTTTAATTTCTTCCTGTATGCAGGAATCAGATGGACCACGGTATGGTCAGAGTGACCCAGTGCTGCACGAGGGACGGCGTGGTAGGCTCTACTGACTGTAGTGTAGCAGTGATCCGGAGTGTTCTCTTCTCTGGTTGGGCATTTGATGAATTGTCTGTATTTAGGGAGTTTGTGGCTGCGATTACCTTTGTTAACCCATTAAGGAGTAGCGTCGCATATATGTGATCGTTCGAATGCGGGTCTCACAGCTTAACGTCGCACATGTGCGATTCTGAACATTCCAACCGACTATATTTCCGATACACAAAAACTACATGACAAACGCTATAGTATGGCTTTAACATTTACAATTAGGAGGCTAACAAGTAACACTAGCAGGTAGTAGCATTGCTGCGAGTATGATTTACATTTATTCAATTAGCAGACACTTTTATCCAAAGCAACTTCCAAGAGAGCTTTACAAAAGTGCATAGGTCACTGATCATAACAACGAGATAGCCCCAAACATTGCGAGCAGCCAAAACTTGAAGCATACATTGTGAAAAACCAAATAAGTGTCAAAGGGAAGAACCATAAGAGCATGCAATTAAACAAGTTACAATTAAACAACATGAAACTCAAAAAGTGCAAGAGTGTACCTGTAGAAAAACAATCAACAGTAAAATATTTCATTTTTATTTTTTTTAAATAATTTAAATCCGTTACAACTAACCAACAAGAGCAAAAAGTCTCTCAATAAGAGTCATTGTGATCCTGGAGGAAACTAACATCAGGTCCAGCAAATCATCCCTGAGTATCGTTGTACTTCCGGAACAAGTGCGTCTTGAGCCTTTTCTTGAAGTCTCTGATGGAGTTGGGTAGTTGATTCCACCATTGGGGGGCCACACAGGAGAAGAGCTTGTGTTGGGACCGGGCGCTCTTGAGCGGTGGGATCACCAGACGGTTGTCAGAAGAAGACCGTAGGTGGCGGGTGGGGGTGTAAGGCTGGAGGAGAGACTTGATGTAGTCGGGTGCAGTCCCGTTCACCGCTCGGAAGGTCAGTACCAGGGTCTTGAATCTGATACTGGCCGAGATCGGAAGCCAGTGAAGGGAGATGAGGAGCGGGGTAACATGGGAGCGTCTGGGTAGATTGAAGACCAGGCGGGCTGCTGCGTTCTGAATACTCTAGGGAGGGCAGGTTGCACATGTGGGGAGACCGGCGACCAGCGAGTTGCAGTAGTCCAACTTGGAGAGGACAAGTGCTTGGACTAGCAGCTGGGTGGAACGCTCAGACGGGTGTCTCCTGATCTAATAAACTAAAAAGCAAACTGTGTCCGCATGCAGAGGTGGGCAGCTGAGCCTGTGTGTGGTCCTGTTTAACTACCTTTGTGGGGACGGTAAACTAAAAATGAGCCTACCGTGTGAAGACATTTTCTTGAGCCCTACAGCATAAAGAGCTTTTTCAAGGGGGTTTTAGGCTTAGAATTTTTGTTAGGGTTAGAATTATGTTATGGATTAAGGTTGATGATTTCATGATTTTGAACGGGAGTGAATTGTCAGTCCTCATTAGGATAGCAAAATAAATCTGTGTGTCCTCAATCACAATAGCACACACACACACTCAAAGTCACTCATTAGCACCTAGAGGCACAGCCAGATAGTGCCTGTCCAGACCCTAGGCAGGCTAGAAATTGGTGTGAACAGAACTGGCATGGATGTGTCTCAAACCTGGAGTTAGGGCTTCTCATCGGCCTAGTCAATGGCCCTGCTCGGTCCACAGAAGACTGTCGCTGGTTCCACATCAATCCCAGTTATTGGCCGTATTTATCAGCAGGGAACAGACACCCCCTCTTACTGGCAGGAGCAACAACACTAAACATCAGCCTGAGCATAACCTAGGAATCGGTGTTGATCGCAGAGGAGGGAAACCAAAAGAATGGAACATAAGGATACTGAGTTATGATTGAATATAGCTGCCCCTTGGAGGCCGCAAGCCACACCAAAATGATTCCCCACAAAGCCAAGGGCTTCCCTCTAACAACCTGGTAACTGGAGGCAACAAACTGAGAAAAAACATTTTTTACAGTCATGCATACGTCATGAACTAGGATGGCAGAAAAGAGAGAGAAATGGGGAAGAACTTGATGAATCTAAGAGGATTTCAATAGACATTGGCCTTTCCACCATTAATAAACAACCCATCTAAATAACTTTCAATGCCAGAGCTTGTTGGCCCCATACATCAAAATGAGACATGTGATAGCAACACATTCTCCGTTTCAATTTCACATGGCAAAACATCCAGTTGCCAGTAACAACCGTGAAAAAACTAAAACAAAAAAATGCTTTATTTCCGCTCTCACATCAAAGGACTGTAGTCAGGGAAAACGGCATATGATGGCACTTATCAGTGCGAAAATGATTGCATGACAGTAACAGTATAGCGCTATGTACAGCACAGGTGTGAAAGCCATCAAGGCAACAAGAGGAAGTGTGCTGTAGGGGGGTATGCTTGTTCAATACAGCCTATGGAAACTGATGAGCATGCCTCAGAACGACATAGCATAGCAATCTATGATCAGAAACAGACTGGGAAGACACTACAAAGTTATGGGGTGGCCAGCTCAAGCATTTCCTATCCAACATCACTTTCCACAACAAGAAGAGAAGAGACAAGAAACCTCCATTTATCAGCTATTTCAGACAACAAGAGAGTTCACTAGACACCTTTCACAGCTACAGTTCAAGCAGCTACTATTAAAAAGGCTGGTTAAGGCTGGTATGATGTCGGAGTGAGCAGTCACGTAGTTTTGAGCTCTCTCAACTCAGCAACGATAAACCCTCAAAAATCATAATTCAAACAAATAAATTCAATATAAAATAGAAGGGAACTAATAAAGAGGCCGGATATACAAAGAAAATCAAGTGGGAGGTGATAGAAAAGGAAGAAAATTGATTCAAATTCTGACAATGAAACGCGGGGTGAGAAGAACGAGGCGGGTGCAGAGCCAGCTAGCTTAAATCAACTGGTCGACTTGCTAGCACCCATAGGCAAACAACTGGATGAGGTGAAAAAGGAGGTCAAAAAGTCAAACAAGGGATAAGCAAGGTGAAGGAAGAATTCGACATAATTCCGGAGAGAAACTGAAACTTAATGCCGACATGAAAACGCAGCATGACAACATGGAGGAGGCCCATATGCGCATGGTTGACCTGGAGGAATGGCAGGCAGAAGCTAAGAGTGAGATGCTAACTATGGCGGCCCAGACCCAAAGGATGCAGGAGAAAATGACGGACCTCGAGGGGAGGTTGAGGAGGAATAACATCCGCATTTTTGGCATACCGGAGGGCACGGAGGAGAATTCGACAGGCAAGTACCTGGAGCGCTTCCTAACCACCGAGCTCGAATTGCCTAGAGACACCCCACTCCAGATACAGAGAGCACACAGGGCCCTGGCAAGGAAACCACCTCCAAACGCACCCCCCAGATCAATGGTAGTAAACTTCCTAAAATTCGAGACCAAGGAAATGGTGCTCAGTCATGCATGGAAGAGGAAAATTCATGTGGGAGAGAAGAGGATTTTTTTTTACCATGACTATGCAACTGAAGTGGTCCAGAAGAGAAAGGCGTACGGGGCCATAAAGAAAATACTGACGGAAGAACAGATCCGCTTCAAGACCCCGCTAGCGAAGATGCGCATTCACTGAGCAAGTGGAGTCAAGACCTATGACAGCGCAGAGGACGTGGCGAGAGACATGGAGGAGAGAGGATACCGTCTCCCGGGAGAAGACACCGCGACCGCAGGGAGGGAGAAGGTATGAGACCGGGCAGAGTGGCAACAGACAACTCGAAGCAAGACTGGGAGGATGGCAGCGGCTGCTGCCAGGGTTAAGCTGAGGGGTTTTCAAAGGGGAAAACGAGTCTGGCTCGCTTACCTGAATGGTTGTTTTAAGGGGCATGGAACCCATTCTGACGGCCTACAAGGTCCTCTACTAAATCCAACGTAACTGATGCCGACTGAGAGAGTCTGAAATGAGAGAGTTGGACATCACTATACGGAGGGGAACCCTACGGAATGGGTTTGATTTCGGTTCTAGGGAGGGGCCCTTTCTGAGAGGAAGGATAACCCCTCAACCTACCAACGGGACTTTGGGGAGACGACATCCCCTTCTTTGGAAGAAGTTTGTGTTTTGTTTTATTTCATATTATAATTTTGTGTTATGTTTTATTGCACGTTATGCAATGTTAAATGTTCCTTGTCTACTCAACCTACTGCCGACAACATAAGTGGAAACAACAGATAGATGCCGAAAAGGCTTTTGACAGGGTAAATTGGACTTTCCTATTCACAGTGTTGAAGTTGAAGTTTGATTTCAACGATAAATCAATATAGATTATTCAGACCCTATATCAACGACCTACAGCTAGAATAAAAATTAATGGATGCC
This sequence comes from Osmerus eperlanus, assembly GCF_963692335.1. Classification (NCBI taxonomy): domain Eukaryota; kingdom Metazoa; phylum Chordata; class Actinopteri; order Osmeriformes; family Osmeridae; genus Osmerus; species Osmerus eperlanus. Next base: position 12,919,151 of record NC_085034.1, read on the forward strand.
TATCTAACAAGTTAGAGCTACAGAGATCAACCAGACAGGGATGCTGTTTGTCAATAACCCTGTTCGCATACTTTATTGAACCATTGGCCCAAGCCATATGCAAAATAGTAATATCCAAGGGGTGACAGTGCGCGGTGTAGAACATAAGATCGGCCTCTTCGCAGATTATGTCATTGCATTCCTTGAGCGGCCTAGTGAATGGTTGCCTGAATTGCTAGATCTCTTGAACACATATGGACAGCTATTAGGATACAAGATAAATATGACTAAAATCCAAGTACTCACCATCAATTATACACCACCAAAGGAGATCAGGGAAAATTTTAATTTAAACTGGAATCTAAAGAAAATTTATTATTTAGGGGTAGAAGTGACTAGAAACGTATCAGGACTATATAGGGCAAATTATGATAGGATTAATGGGCCACCCTAACATTGGATTTTAGCTCAAGGATTGAATTAATAAGAATGAATGTATTACCCAGACTTTTATATTTGTTCCAAGCATTACTAATAGAGATACCTCAAACACAATTCATATCATGGGACAGGATGATATCCAGATTCATATGGGGGGGGAAGAGGCCAAGAGTGATATTCAGAACTCTCCAGCTAAAGAGGGAGAAGGGGGGCCTGAGTCTGCCGAACCTGAAAGAATACTTCCATGCGTCCCAGCTGAGATGAAGAAATTGAAAAATCTTTTGGAATGTGTCCGATACAGAGTATTATAGGAGCTAGGGAAACATTTAAGAAGGTTAGAAATCAAATGGATTCGAACACAAAATTTACCTTGGAATTATGGTTCAAATTACTTAGACAATCAGGCGGGGAAGGACGCAAATTTATTGAAATGGGTGGCTTTTGATAGCAGTTTTAAATCAGCTGGGCACGGTGGGGGATTCGCACAGTGTGCGAGTAAGGGCATTAAGGCATGGTGCACGCTGGTGGAAAAGGGGAAGATAATGACTTTTCAAGACATGAAAACGACATATGGCCTGGATTGGCAGGAATTTTATAAATATTTACAGATACAGGATTATTATGGGAAACGGATTGGACAGGAGCTCTCTCTAGAAGTGAACAAGGTGGTACAAGTAATTGATTGATACATATAAAGGGAACCGGGTCAGGACTATAAATAGGGATGCGTATTGATAAGATTTTAACAATTCCGACTCCTTATCAATTCCTGCTTATCGATTCGATTCCTTATCGATTCTCTTATCGATGTTCCCCTCTACAGCCAACTAGGTCTGTGCGTCCTGCACCCCCCCCACACACACACACTCATTCTAAACGAATTTCTCAAACTGGCTTTGAATGGCTCTGAAATGAGCTAATACCTACCACCTCTAGGCCTCTTCAGGCCTCTGTTTTCAAAACAAAATCTAGTCGGAGATAGAAACTTTCAGTTTCCTTGTGTTCAAGCTTCTATTACTCAACACCAGTAGGACTTACAGGGGTCCTAACAACAGGGTAAATAACTTCAGTGTCACCTTTCAAAAGAGACCATTTACATGCATTTACTCCAAATGGTTCAACAACAGCTTTCAATGTACTTTGGGTATGTTGTTTAGGCGTTTTCAGGCACATTTAACAGGACTATTAAAAGGTTAAACAATTAAAATGCTAAGTTTAATAATGGATAAAAATCGATATGCTCAGTTTAATAATGCGACACGCGAACGTTTGCTGATAACACACGCTGCCCCGATAACGATAAATGATCAATAAGATCAATACTAATGTGAGACGAATGCCGGAGATAAAATGTATGATTCAAACGACGGGACAGAAGATAACTAGATCGACTACACACAATAAAGGCAAATTGCTTCACACAGTAACAAGTGGTTGTGATCACTTTTGAGCAGCTTAGCTCTATCTACCTTAGATAGTTAGAGATGAAGCTAGCTGCGCTGCTGCATGCATCGAACATATGACGTTCCAGTAACTTCATTGCATGCTGTGTGTTCAAATGCTTCTTCATATTTGTAGTATTTCCTCCCTTCGACGAAATAGGCTTTTTACACGCGTTAAAAGTGGCGTTGTTGTCATTTTGTCGTGTGAAATACAACCAAACTTTAGAACGCTTCTTCCTAGTTGCCATGTTTGCTGCAGTCTGTCTTCGCGCATGCGTGCGCGAACGTTTATAGTTTATTTAGACAGACGTTCGCGTGTCCCATTATTAAACTGAGCATATCGATTTTTAATCCATTATTAAACTTAACATTTTAATTGTTTAACGGCACAGAGAATCTTGAACAGAATCGTTAAGGAATTTTGCTAACGATTCCAAGGAATCGATTCACTGGAAACCGGTTCTAAACAAGAACCGGTTCTCGATACCCATCCCTAACTATAACTACATTATATAAGGCATTGATGGATGGCAAAAGCACAACAGGGTATATAAAAGAAAAACGGGAAAGAGAATTTGACATGGAAATATCTGAAGATGAATGGGATAAGATGTGGGAAAAACATAAGACAACAACCTTCGCGAGCCTGGAGAGAGTTTTCATGGAAAAATCTGGAACGGTTCTTTATCACACCTTAAATATCAAATAACTATTCTGAAACAAAAAAGTCATGTTGGAGGAATTGTGGGTCATCTGAGGCTAACCATGCACATATATTCTGGAATTGTCACAAAATAATAGGGTTTTGGGGAATGGTCCATAGGATAACACAAGAGATTCTGGGATACGAATTTCCTATGAATCATGAGCTGATGTATCTGAGTATTTACACAGAGAATGCTGTACATGATGGGGACTTATATCTATTCAAGATACTCATGGTTGCAGGTAAAAAGGCCATTACAAGGAAATGGGGGACGGAAGATCTACCCCCCATTGGGTGGATACAGTAGAGGAAATACATCTTATGGAAAGACTGACACACAGGCTACGGCTGACAGGATCACAGATGGACAGTAAATGGAGGAAGTGGACTCTATGGCACTTGACATGACAGCAGGTTTTTCATTTTTCATTTTTTTAATGTATGGTTGTCGATGTTGTTGTATTGGTGTTCTTATTGTTGAATAAAAAGAAAATGGAAAAAAACACAAAAAAAGGCTGGTCAAAAGCAAAGCCAGCTCCATACTGATGACCATGAATGACCAGATTTTCTTGTACTTTCTCTTGACTTGAGATCTGGGACTCTAGATAGAAATGAAGGCCGATTTCCAGACAGTCCTGAGTTTTTAGTAATCTTTGAAATGACCTATTTACTAGTTATTACACTCAGGTTGGTGCAGATGACAGGGGGGCTGGTTCTTTAGTGTTTATAAGTCGTAAAGTTTGAGCTGGAAATGACTGCAGCAAAAGTTTTCTAATCAGAACAAAGTTGATGGTCAGAAAAATTTGGGGTTTGAGAAAATGGTGCAAGTTTAGATTGTCGAGGAGCAGCCATGGTGGCACAAGTTTAGAGACAAGGAAAAAGTGTCAACTCTGAGTATTGGGATCCACCCAAGAGTTGGGCTGGGAACGAGGTCTCTGTCTTTCCAGAAAGTGGAAACATACCTAAATTCACTGAAGGGTTGAAAACACTCTAGACTAGAACAGCGTTGCACTGGTTTCCATTCAAGATAGGAAATGTGCTTGGTCATTTATTGAGCTGGGGAAGAAACACACACACACACACTGACATGCAAAATAACATACGCAGCCTGGAAGAGAAAAGGAATTGAAGAACAGTGAGGGGAGCCAGAGGAGTCTAACTGGGAAGAGGAGGAAGCCTGTCATACAAGGTTAACGTTCACAGGTTTCTAGAGGAAAATGGTTTTAAATAGCCTGCCAATCAAAGCATCTGTAGGGGAGGCAACACTACAACTGTTACAATGCTTTGCTAGTAATAATACAATTTCCACAAACCTCTGGGTGACTTGTCGTCTCTTACTTGCGGCTCCAATGTGTATTTGTGTGAGTGTGTGTGTGGGGGGGGACGGGGGGGGAAGGCAGTGGAGTCATCCTAAAGTCATTTAACACATCCTTCCCTCCCGGAACCTCTCAATTTCACTATTGTGTCGAGGTCCGTGGTAGTGGCACTGTCGTCATAGCTGAAATTATAAGTGTGAGTGAACAACTCAAATCCTGACCTAGCCAATCTCAATCCCAACCAATGGTGGTGTAATGGATCGTAGTTGATCTGTGTGGATCCCCCACTACGGTTCAGCACGCATGTGAACTGAGGATTAATTACAACGTTTAACCATCATAGTGTGAAGTAGTTTTCCTGCTGCTTTACTTTTCAAAGTAATAATTCCCTAAATATCATGCAGAGTTGCAATGAAATGATACAGATAAGACAGATGAGTGCTGTGTTTAACTAAAAAACAATAGATTTGATTATTCACAAGCACAAATTCACAATAGCTGCAACCACATATCAACATGCCATTTTTATGGACAGATGACAGAGAGCTACTTGCAGTTTAAAAAAAGTTTGTAATATATAAGATTTTATTCCATCTGTTCTCCGTCTTCAAACTCCTCAAAGACAATAGTTCCGCAGAAAAAAACTGAACTGTGCAAATGTACATAATTTATTGAACACAGCTCAATCTTTTTCAACTGTTGTTCATGATTTAATGTGTAATGTGTGTGAGACACAGGAGACCCTGACAGGACCAGACCAGATCAGACCAGACAAGATTTGACCATAGCAGGAACAGAGTATTTCTCTTTCTGTCTCATCTCCAAGCAACAGGCTAACATTACTGTATCACACAGAGTGGGGGTAGACAGTTTGATGTTTACACTGAGGAACATTCTAGAACTTAGTCTGACCTGCTAGATTCTCACCATGTCCAATAACAAAGGCCTCTCCTTGTTTGATCCCTGAGGGATACTGTGTTATTATCTGAGGGGTTACGCCAAGGGTACAGTCTTTTTCCAAGAAGTATACAACTCATTATGTGGATAGTTCAAAATGTTTTACTTGTTATTCCAGCACCCAGTGGCGTTTTATTTTTTATTTTTATGCATTTAGCAGACACTTTTATCCAAAGCGACTTCCAAGAGAGAGCTTTACAAAAGTACCTAAGTCACTGATCATAACAACGAGATAGCCCTAAACATTGCGGGTAGCCAAAACATGAAGCATGCATTGTGAAAAACCAAATAAGTCCCAAAGGGAAGAATCATAAGAGCATGTAGTTAAACAAGTTACAATTGCCTTACGAGAACACAAACAGAATGAATGCATGTAACATTACACGTGTTATTCCAGACCCACTAGACCTCAGATATCGCAATTTAACTGACTATATAGCAATTTGAAGTTTGTTAGCATTGTCAAGCTCAATAAATCTGAATCAGAATGAGCTTTATTTGCCATGTAAGTTCACACAAACAAGTAATTTACAGTGGCAGCAAGGTGCATATGATAAACATATACTAATCTTAAATATAAAAATAAAAAGTAGAAAATGTACAACAGTCGAAATAATTCTAAACAATACTATACAATGTAGAATATAAAATATATAATAAGATATAAAATAAGTGGACTGACACACTTAGCCTCTCTCTAAATTAATGAAAATGTCCATCTAAATAAGTATACATTTTAATTACTAAACTAAAGCAAAAGTACTATAATAATTGTATTTTAAATCTCGTTATTGGAAATGTGCCCTGTATGTCGACACAAACACCACATAAATCCTTAAGACACTGATGAACTGAACTAACATACTGTGAGGAGGACTATGATTACATGCAGTACAGACATCATTTAAGACCGCTTGGCTATTCTGCTTATCAGCACCTGCCCATCATAGAGACACTGGGTGAAGTCATCCGTAAGGGTCATTGAGGTCATTGGCTTAAGCCTAGAATGTTGTCTGTGTCACTGTCACCCCCCCCCCCCAAGCTGTAAACCAAGGGGAAACACTGGCAAGTGTGTGTGTCAGTGTGTGGAAATTTGTGTTTGTGGTACAAAGGCTGTCTGAGAGACTAGTCTGGACTGAGTGCAGACAGTGTGTGTCTGTGTTTGTGTATGCCTGTGAGTGAGTGAGTGAGTGAGTGAGTGAGTGAGTGCGTGTGGTACAGAGTCTGACAGACCAGTGTGACCTGAGAGCAGGCAGTTTCATAAGCACCGTAAGTGCTGATTGGTTCATAACTCATGGGGTTTCTCATTGCTGGAGACAGTTGATTGCAGTGAGATCCTCATAGCCAACCCTAGCAGTCTTCTAATAGGCCTACAGTACAGTGCTGCAGTTGACATGTTAATTACAGTTGAAAACCAAGTCAGCAGGAGGAACAGCCAGGGTTTTCAGGTCTCTATGAACTTCCGGCTGGTTCTTACATGTCGTAAACACTGAACCTTGCCTGTCTGTTTCAGCTCTGTCGGCTCTGCTCATGGTGCTACCAGTACACATCCCATAAGATGCACACACAGACATACACACAACAAACATACGTTTGCTTGCTTGGAAAGGCACACAACCTCTCACCCACCCACCCTCCATTACACACACACACACACACACACACACACACACACACAGAGACACACACAGCTCTCAGCAGTCTGTGCCGCTGGAGCGAGATAAAGACATCAGCAGTGACGGGCTCTGGCACCGCTCCCCCCCTTCTCTCTCGATCTTTCAAACACACACACACTGTTGGTCCTATCCTTGCCATGCTGTCACACACAGTGCCAGGGAATTAGGCAGGTACCTATGAGTGATAGAGTAGTCCCTCCCCTATGGAGCTGGACAGAGTCATCTGTCTCTCTCTCAGTCTCTCCGTCTCTCTCTCCGTCTCTCTCTCATTCTCTTCATCTCTGCTGAAATGGGCCTGCCAGAGGGGCTGCAATATTAATACCAACATCAAACATTCAACACTATTCTAGCGAATAGTGTCTTACTGAGTGTACTTTGTGACTGCCATCTGACTGTAAGTAACTGTAAGTAACCAGAGTTTGTTTCATTCATTTGTGTTTAGCTAAAACTTTGTCTCAAGGACAGAGGGAAGGTGTGCACCAAAATGATGACGCTGTTTTATAGAACTTTTATTGAGTCAGTGCTGACATTTTGTGTGGTGGTATGGTTTGGGAATCTGAATCTGGCTAATAAGAACAGGCTTGATCGGCTTGTCAGAGTGGCCAGTAAAGTCATTGGGGTAAACCAAGTCCAGCTCTCTGAGCTTTATGTTCGGCAGGTCGCAAGGAAGACCCAGGCCATATTGGCTTGTACTGACCATCCCCTGAAGGGGGAGTTTGAGCTCTCGCCTTCAGGAAGAAGGTATAGAGCTCCCACCCACAGAACAAAACAATTTGGGGACTCTTTTGTTTGTTTTGCTATTGTGAGGCTAAATGTGCATAAATGAATGGCATGAAGTATTTGTGAACGGAACTTATTCTGGGTTTTCAATATTAAGTGATCCTTGTACTGTATTGTAATGTATTGTGTGTTGTCTTGTGTGGTGTCAGGTATGCTGGTTATGTAGTATTTTATGATAGATTGAATGTGTTTTAATACCTGTCTACAAACACATTTCCCCTAGTGGGATCAATAAAATTGAATTGACTTGACTTGGGTAAGGGTATAGCAGCTAAATTGGTCAATAGGTAGCTAGCTAGAGATTGAGTTTCAGGGTACTTATGTTTGCATAATTAGGGCCATTGTAGAATTTGGTTAAATAGCTCTGACTTCTGTAATCAGATTCAGAGCGAATAGTGTCTTACTGAGTGTACTTCGTGACTGCCATCTTACTGTAAGTAACCAGAGTTTGTTTCATTCATTTGTGTTTAGCTAAAACTTTGTCTCAATGACAGATGGTAAGGGTATAGCAGCTAAATTGGTCAATAGGTAGCTAGCTAGAGATCGAGTTTCAGGGTACTTGTCGAGTGAGACGAGGGTTGCCAACCGTCCCGAATTGTCCGGGACATCCCGAATTATGGGTGATTTTGATTTGTCCCGTCAGGGACAGCTCCAGTCCCGTATTCCAATCACAGCCTCGCCGGCCAATAATAGGCTACTGTAAACGCGCCAAAACTCATGCAAACATTGCTATGGGACACGGTTGTTGCTTGCTGGTGACTGTGTGTGAACTGGCCACTGGTGAGGTGAGCGTTATTGTGTGTCAGACCAGTGTTTCCGTTATGTTGATTTTTCCATGGCGGCCGCCACGGCTAAATTTCTGCCGCCACGGTATCAGAAATAGGGCTGTAAAATTTTTTAGGCCGTCTATCAGCAGTGATTGTTAGAAAGCATATCGGAGGATAGAACCGACACACGCTTCACAGCGCAGTTGAGATTGCGTGTGTGCGTCCTTGAGAACTGTAGAGCTAGGTCGTATAACTTATGTTGTCAGTTAATTTAAGCCTGTTATTGTATTAGTGTATAGTTCTTGCTAATTTAAATTAAGTTAACTGGTGATTTTCGTTGTTTGTAGGCTATTCTTCCCCTGCTAGCGAAATTGCACATGTCGATTCGATAGCGTTTGCTGCCCTTGCTCACGTTTGTATTTTAGGTGCATTATTATGCCGAAGTAGTTTTAATTAATAAATAGTGGGTATATTGTTATTATTAGCTACAGAATGCTTTGCCTATCAATATCAAATGAAGCAGACAGTGTAACGTTACATGCTTCCGAGTGGCCCCTTTAAGGCTACTGACCATTTACAATAAGTTGTTACGTCAATTATTAATTGGCAGCATTTATGCCATTTAGAACATACTTTATGACTGTAAGGCGTCATTAAGTAGCCTAACTTTATTTCTTTAGGGGAAATAGGACAAAAATATGTGCAATATTTGGGGGGTGGGTTCGGACAGACCTGCCCCCACTGCAAAAAAAAATCCTAGAGGAAACACTGGTGTAAAAATGAGAAACTTGTAATAATTGTCTTGACTATTATTATGAACAATACATCCAAGCGAGTACAGTAGTGGTTTGCCAAAATTACACTGAAATGAGTAGGTTTATGGTATGGCTAATGAAAGCTTGCGATTTCCGTTATTGTTGGTCAGCTGTCACCTGGAAGAAAGTGTCCCTCATTTGGGGTTGAGGAAGTTGCCAACCCTAAGTGAGACCCTGGCTTTGTTTGCATAATTATGGCCATTGTAGAATTTGGTTAAATAGCTCTGACTTCTGTAATCAGATTCAGAGCGAATAGTGTCTCACTGATTGTACTTCGTGACTGCCATCTGACTGTAAGTAACCAGAGTTTGTTTCATTCATTTGTGTTTAGCTAAAACTGTGTCTCAAGGACAGAGGGTAAGGGTATAGCAGCTAAATTGGTCAATAGGTAGCTAGCTAGAGATCGAGTTTCAGGGTACTTGCCGCTGAGTGAGACCCTGGCTTTGTTTGCATAATTAGGGCCATTGTCAGCTGCTCGGTGCCAAGAGACTCGGTCGAACAAAGACAGGGAGTCTACCTGCGGGAGTGGCCTACGAGGCGGATCACTTCTTCTGATAAGTCTCACCCTATTTGTATTTTAACCTACCTAGAACATATTCATAGCTAGAATGTGTTTCTTCAGCATTCCCGCTCATTACACCACTCGCACACGTAGACGTAGATATGTCACAAAGTATATACGTTCCACTTCTAATCTTAGCTACCTATCCAGATCTTCTCCACCTGCCCTCTCTCTTTCTATAGGGCTCTGGAACTGCCAGTCTGCTGTGAACAAGGCAGACTTCATCCCGGCGTTTGCATCCCATGCAGAAGGCTGCGGTCCATCAGGACCAATACCTCACGCCACAAAAACAGTTTCTTGCCTTCCGCTGTTGGCCTCTTCAACAAGGCCAAGGGACCACACTGACTCTAATGACTTCCTGCTTAAAACACACTGCTTTTTGCACTGCATTACAAAATGGTATCTTGTACATTTGTATTTTTTGTAATATTTGTATTTTTGTATTTTTATATTGTAAATTACGGCAACTTATATTTTATTTTATTGTATATTTTATTTAATTCTGATTCCACTTAGTACTGCTAGTTTATGTACCCTTAGTATAGATAGTCCACATATTTAAATTTTAGGTCCCTATATGTTTATTGTATGCACCTTCCTGCCAAAGCAAATTCCTTGTCTGTGCAAACTTTCATGGTGAATAAATCCCATTCTGATTCTGACGCTTCTCTGCACGCCCTTGCGCTGACAGAGACATGGATCCGCCCAGAGAACGCTGCAACTCCAGCTGCTCTCTCCGTCAACCACTCATTCTCTCACTCACCTCGCTCATCCGAGCGAGGTGAGTGACCCTGGACCTTTCTGCAGCGTTTGATACGGTTAACCATCAGATCCTGCTCGCCAGACTTTCTGAAATGGGCATCACTGACACTGCACTTCATTGGATCTCATCCTACCTGTCGGAAAGATCCTACCAGGTCTCCTGGGGAGGCAAAGTGTCAGGACCCCGCCAGCTCTCCACTGGTGTCCCACAGGGCTCCGTCCTTGGACCTCGCTTGGACGGATCATCACCTCCCATGGCTTCTCCTACCACTGCTACACTGACGACACGCAGCTGTACCTGTCGTTCCCCCCGACTGATCCGGGATCTCAGCTAGGATTGAGGCCTGCCTCGCAGACATCTCCAACTGGTTGACCAAGCACCACTTCCAACTGAACCTCGCCAAAACAGAACTTCTCATCATCCCGGCCAAGCCCTCCATCTCCCACGATCTCTCAATCACCCTGGGATCTGCGACGGTGACCCCTTCATCCTCTGCCAGGAACCTCGGGGTGACCATGGATGACGAACTCTCCCTCACAGCCCACATTGCTGACCTCCCGGTCGTGTAGATTCACCCTCTACAACATCCGGAAGATCAGGAGATACCTGTCTGAGCATTCCACCCAGCTGCTAATCCAAGCACTTGTCCTCTCAAAGTTGGACTACTGCAACTCGCTGCTCGCCGGTCTCCCAGCATGCGCAACCCACCCTCTCCAGAGGATTCAAAACGTGGCGGCCCGTCTGGTCTTCAATCTACCCAGACGCTCCCATGTTACCCCGCTCCTCATCTCCCTCCACTGGCTTCCCATCACGGCCTGTATCAGATTCAAGACTCTGGTACTGACCTTCCGAGCGGTGAACGGGACTGCACCCGACTACATCAAGTCTCTCCTCCAGCCTTACACCCCCACCCGCCACCTACGGTCTTCTTCTGACAAACGTCTGGTGGTCCCACCGCTCAAGAGCGCCCGGTCCCAACACAAGCTCTTCTCCTGTCTGGCCCCCCAATGGTGGAATCAACTCCCCACCTCCATCAGGGACACTGACTGTCTCCCCACCTTCAAGAAAAGGCTCAAGACGCACTTGTTCCGGGAGTACAACGGCACTTAGGAATGCTTGGCTGGAGCTGATGTTAGTTTCCTCCAGGATCATAATGACTCTTATTGAGAGACTTTTTGCTCTTGTTGGTTGGTTGTAACGGATTTAAATTCTTGTACTCGATGTGAAATATTTTTTACTGTTGATTGTTTTCTACAGGTACACTTGCACTTTTGAGTTTCATGTTGTTTAATTGTAACTTGTTTAACTGCATGCTCTTATGGTTCTTCCATTTGGCACTTATTTGGTTTTCACAATGTATGCTTCATGTTTTGGCTGCTCACAATGTTCGGGGCTATCTCGTTGTTATGATCAGTGACCTATGCACTTTTGTAAAGCTCTCTCTTGGAAGTCGCTTTGGATAAAAGTGTTTGCTAAATGAATAAATGTAAATGTATTCTCTCTCTCTGTTTCCCAAACCTCTCCCTACTCTTCTTTTGTGAAAAGAGAGGTGTGGAAAGAGGGAGTTCATTATACTTCCTATAGAGATGCTACCACTCCAACATATTTAGAAAATTCCTGTAGCCTAGTGGAGCCTGTTAAGAGAGTCAAGAGTATTTCTTCTCCCTACACGGTTACCCTGAGTGAACTGATAGTGCTTGAGAATTTCTAACTCAGCAGCCCTACTTTGGAAAAACTGCCGCCACCGTTGTCATGCCAATGCCAGGGGGGTTGGCTGTGACAACAGAGTGGCTACCGGGACAGGAGAATCTGGCAGATGATATGCCTGCCTTTCGATTGGGCCAATTAAGCCCCTGTGCCCCATCCTATCGGGCGGCTCGGCAAACACTGACACCTGAGGATAGGCCAAAGGTCCTCCTGGTTTCCCCGAACGCGAGAGAAGAGCTCCCCTTACCAACGCCACGGTTACTGTGCTAAGCTCTCTGGGGGAACGCAAATACAAAGGTGTTGGGAGGGAGAGGGGGATAGAGGAAGACAGAGCTTGTGAAGGGAGTATGAGCGAGAAAGCGAGCATGAAAGAGGGACAAAGAGTAGAGATAGTGTTTGTGTGTGAGAGAACAAGCGCAAGTGAGAGAAAGACTGCCATAGGGAATGGCAAAAAGTGTGTGAAAAAGAGACAGTTGGACAGAGAAAGAAAGACTGAGAAAGTGATAGAGGATGAGAGAGATATCATAATTGGTGGCGCATGTATTACAAAAAGAACCAGCAGCTGAAAATACTAGTCAATAAAAAAAAATATATATATATTTATATATATAGTCAAATTAAACTAGGGATACACCGAATCCAGATTTTTGGGGTTCGGCCGAATACCGAATCCACTATTTAAGATTTGTCCGAATCCGAATACCGAATCCTACTCCCATCCTCAGTCCATTAACACAGTAAACACATTAATGAAGTAAACAACGTCCACAGTAGTGTTTTTTTTTATACTGTAAAAAAAAAAAAAGAATAGGCAACATTATGCCAGGAAGACAAGTGGGAAAAACTTTTGACAATTACCATGTGCCTATGTTTACCCTATCTCAAGATCCAATCAATATCCAAAATATTTGCCTTTTAGTTTTCTTGAATTTCTTTTGGATGTTTCATACGCAAATGTTTTAACAGCAGAGATGTTGTGTATAGTTTAGGGTCCTTGCCACCATGAGACAAATCGGCATTGCATATTGAACATGTTGATCGATTTGAATCTCCTTCTTTTGACTGAAAGCACTGCCAAACAACACTTTTTCTGCTCACAAGTTCCAATTTCACTTTCTCTCAGCCTACTGCATTGAACGGTCCACCTACGTAAACACCTTCCCATAATCAACGGCGGCGTCATTATGTCGACCAGCGTAGCGCACTTAGGGTTCGGCCGAAACGGAAATTCTAAGGTTCGGCCGAAACCGAACCCCGTCAAAAATCCCAATATTCGGCCGAATCCAAAACCGAATCCTGGATTCGGTGCATCCCTAAATGAAACAGGGAGAGAGACAGAGAGAGAGAGCAAAGCATCATGCAAAACCAGAGCTGATGCTAAGGGAACAGATCAGAGAAACAGAGACCAGAGAGTGACAGAGACAAAGAGAGCCAAAGACACACTGCTGGATATAAAGGAGGAAGATGAGTAGGAAGGGCTATTACAGCTTGTAGACAGAGAGAGAGGGATAGAGAGAGGGAGAGAGACCAAGCGAGCGAGATAAAGAGAGAGGGAGGTAGGGGGAGCCTAACAGCCAGGGCAAGACAGAGAGTGGCACAGCAGAGAGGGAGAAAACAGAGAAGAGGAGAAGGAGAGCGCGTGTTTGTGCTTCCAAGCCTGGATCCCTAAAGCGTATCCTGGCCAGCCACCGACAGCAATCGTGGAGATACGGGATTAAGGCTCTGCACCTCTTTCCATCCCCTCAGACAGACAGCCTCAGCTTCCTGTCCCCAGCCCTGCAGTTTGCCGAGTCACACCTGACGAAGAGTCTCCGGTCGACCTAACGTATAATTTGTCTGTGGAGACTAAGAGTTGAAGGGCGGGGGGAGGACAAGGAGATCTTAGAAGGACCACTAGCTGTCTGAGAGGTAAATATCACACACTCTTTTTAACTGTACCGGTTCGACGCAAATGCACAATTGCAGACGTGTCATTCCAAATGGACATGAATAACAGCTATTGTCTCAAATCATGTTAGGAAGACAACTGTCCTTTTCTTTTGATAGTGTACACAAGACCAGTGTGGTCAGATTGTTAGTTGAAACTGTTGCACGAACCACACAACCACAATGACAACAGTAATTGCATGGACAGAGGAGGCTACAGAGCATACACAGAACACAAAACAATCACAATCCATCACTGCAAAACAGAAAATAGCTGGCGACTAACTTATACACATGGCCAAGGCTTTCCAAACTGTGGAGGTGGTATTTGTAGTGGCTCATTTGTGCCTGTCTGAGTTCTGTGTGAAGCAGATAGAGCATTCAGTCACCGGGGAGATAACTGGGCTGATACAACACCTTCTCCTCCACAGGGATCACCTTGCACTTTGCTCCCCTCAACACTTGCCGACTTTGGCGCAATTTGAAGTAATCGAGGCTTTGAATGATTTTGTGCTAGAATGAAGGAGCTGCTCAAACTCATGAGTCTTCAACTCATGAGTTTGGGAGTTGCATGCACACACACAGAGTTCACACAACATCAGACACACACACTTTGTATCAATGAACACACACATGCAGCCATCCTGTGCATTCACCAAATAACTGAGGGGCCTTTTGAATGATCAGTGTGTCTTGCTATGCAAAATGTTAGTTGTAGATCATCATTTCTGGATCATATGCTCTCATCTGCTCTGTCATATGGATTGGTGTCATCAGCATTAGTTCCCACCTCCCTCTCATGCTGTGCTATAACTATGACAAGAAACAGAAAAAATTACAAAGGATGAAAAGAAAAGAGAGTGAGAGAGAGAGAAAGAGAGAGATGGTGGCACAAAGGACCTGTACACAGGCACAGCGTTCATTTGCAAAACAAATGCCGTAGGGACACCCAACAAAGATAGCAAAATAATTGATTACACACGCAAACAAATCTAACACCAGCTGATGAAAGCTCTGAAACAGAGAAAACCCACTGTTTAAAACCCCAACCTCTTGATGAGTTCAAAGTGGATGACTGACAGTCCGATTGTTTAGATAGAGGATAATGGCGACCACCAATTAGGTAGCCTTAGGATCTCAAGTGGCACACTTGGCTTGCAGTCACTCATTCAAGACTTTCCTTTCATTAAAATTCCCTCCTTCTCCCCATCTCTTTGTTGTACAGGATTAAGGGGACACAGTGATGGAGAGGGAGTCGCACAGACAGTCACCATTATGTCATTCCCCCTCTCTTCTACAGCGTGATAAAGGAAAGAAGAAAAAGTGAAAGAAAAAGTCCAAGATGTCAAGGCCCTTGACCTCTCTCCTCTTAACCTGATTCTTCCTCTGATGTTCCACATTTGGGCAGTCCGCCTACCTCGAGTTTGTTTATTTTAACCCTGCAGAATGTTTGGTCTGTGACCTTTGACCTTTCGGTTGGGTCAAACTGAGCGTGCTCCCGAGGTCAGCTGGCCTCCTTCCCGTGGAATACAATAGAATCTGAGATGAACTACATAAGGGCCATTAACCGTCATTAGACCTATACTGGACCTTCAACTAGCTCTTTGAGGAGACACTGAAGGACCAATTCATCTGACCACATTCGAAACATACAGAGAGCATAGTCTATACACCGAGTGGAGAGACTGAGCCTTCCGTATAGCCTGACTGAAGGAAAGAGAGGTGTGCTCCCCCCTTCTACTCTAAAAGACAGGATAACCTGAGTCTGGAATTGTTCTGGCACTGGGAGCTTTATGAGGAGCGGAGGACATCAGAGCCCATGGTTTCGAAAAAATACAAATGACAGACTAGAAAAAAGGGTGGATGAAAGAAATCATTGATTTCGAGAACCTCGTGGACTGACATGCCCGTCCTCTCCGCCCACTCAAAGACGTGTGTGTGAGTGAGTACAACCGCTTACAGAACCGGCAGTGCTCTCTCCTCGCTGAAATGCCATGTTTCTGTGGATGTAAAAGGTCATGATCCATTTATACTTGCTGTGTTGGACCCAGTCCTTCACTTACTGCTGTGATAAAGATAAACACTCTCTGAGAGACACTCTCTTCTGGACTTGATCCATCAATTAAAGTCCATAGGAGATATACCATACAACCCACTCAAAAAAGCCTGTACTGGCTGGATCAGCTGTGTTGAAAAAGGGCAGTGAAAGCACCATGCAGTAAAACAATGGTGGGATCCTGTGATTTTCTACTGAGAGCCAGGAAAATCCCTCTAAAGTGCTTAATGTACTCCTGAGGTGGAGAAAGTATTCATGGGAGGGGTGAGTAGGCTTTATGAACTGTGGTCTGTGTATCACCCTCACTTTCATGTTGATCTATAGGGGAAAACCCCTTCACAAGGGTTTTCTTCTAACTTCACAAGGCCAGTTCTCAACATTGGCCTCTAGACACAACATACTGTATACTCAGTTTCACTGTCCAGAGAATTGAACACCACAACCACAACAACAAACATAGTCCTTGCTTCTGCAGCACCAAAACAATTACACTCATGGGTCAAAAAAAGAAAACTGCTGAAATATAAGCCTAGACATTCCCCGTAAACAGATAAAGACAGACAAACACTACAACAAGCTTCCAGTTAATCATCCCTGTCTGCCTTCACCGACTTCCCAACAACTGTAATGATGTGTAATGGCCCTCTTTCTGCAATTCCATCAAGACTAAGTTGTGAATAAAAACATAATACAAATAAATGAAAAATAATAGTGAATGGAAATTGAAGTATTATGAAGTATTAATGGACAACTTTTGTGGGACTTTTTGTTTACTCTCACACAAAAATAGAAATTGAGAAAATAAACCAAAGAGAAGTAGTCATACATAAACTGGACAAGGCCCATGCTGATTGGTTTCTCCCCCTTTCTCCCCAGGATAATGCATACCCCCCCTGTGCTGACCTCAGAAGCCACCATGAGCAACATGACTGTCCTTGACATGGCGGAACCCTCCGACCACTCCATGACCCCACCCGTTGAGCCCTACCCTCTCAGTTTCCAGGTAGACATTGTGACTTTGCTGGCAAATTCAGATTGTTCAGATGTTTAAAGGTATAACATCCATGCTCAAAGTCAGACAGGTACATTTTGTGACTAGAGTCGTTCAAGGGAGTTGCTCCACTGAAAGACAAAATCTTTTAGAATAAAAAGACAACTGTCACAATTGTATCGTGATACAATTTCCCAGTATAAACCTGTTTTTCATAGATTTTAGAAGCCGCAAAGAAAATTATTCGATCCACTGGCAAATTTCTTGGAGAGGGCAATATCTGATCCCCAGTAAAGCCAGTCAACAGTCCCCTTTCCATCTCTCTGCCTCCTCCTTCAGCTCCTTCTTCTCCTTCTCCAGGTGTCTCTGACTGGGTTCCTGCTGCTGGAGATTGTCCTGGGTCTGAGCTCCAACCTCACCGTGCTGGTTCTCTACTGCATGAAACAGAACCTGGTCAGCTCCGTCTCCAACATAGTCACCATGAACCTCCACGTTCTTGACGTTCTGGTGGGTGGCCCAAACCTAGCTGACTCCTACAACTAACCCCGCTCAAAAACCTCTTTACAATTAGATTTCTTCAACCTAGGAAGAGGCAATAATGGAGACTTCTGTAGTCCATATTCCCCTCTGAAGTTCATCTTCAATCATATTTAGTAGGATTACAGCTGTAGATCTAGGAGTCTACAAGTGTCCTGGTGTTTTCATGATTGAATCGAACTTTCTGTATTTCTGTTTTTCAGGTGTGTGTGGCGTGCATCCCTCTGACAACCGTGGTGGTACTCCTCCCCTTGGGGGCTGATGCGGCCTTGGTTGACTGCTTCCACGAGGCCTGCGTCTCCTTCGCCAGTGTCGCCACCGCCGCCAACGTCCTGGCCATCACCGTGGACCGCTACGACATCTCCGTCCGCCCCGCGAACCGTGTGCTGACCATGGGCCGGGCAGCAGCCCTCTTGGGCTCCATTTGGACTCTATCGTTCCTCAGTTTCCTGGTGCCCTTCATGGAGGTGGGCTTCTTCAGCCATTCCGACTCAGACTATGGCTTTAACCAGACTACCGTGCTCCCTGAAAATGAGTATACCACAGAACAGGGACTGTACTACCACTTGCTAGCCCAGATTCCCATATTCTTCTTCACAGCTGTGGTCATGCTGGTCACATACTACAAAATCCTCCAGGCACTGAACATTCGCATAGGCACACGCTTCCAACACAACCCACCCAAGAAAAAGCCCAAGAAGAAAAAAACAATCTCCTTGACCACGGCGCCACAGGCCGAGTCTACGGACGCGTCCCAGGGCAGCGCGGGGGTCAGAGGCGGAGGGAACACGCCACTGGGTATGCGGACATCAGTGTCTGTGATCATCGCGTTGCGGAGGGCGGTGAAACGCCACCGGGAGCGGCGGGAACGGCAGAAGCGTGTCTTTAGGATGTCACTCCTCATCATCTCCACCTTTCTGCTGTGCTGGACACCGATCACGGTGCTCAACACGGTTATCCTGAGCGCTGGCCCCAGCGACTTCACTGTCAAGCTGAGGTTAGGATTCCTTGTCATGGCCTACGGGACCACAATCTTCCATCCGCTGCTCTACGCCTTCACCAGGCAGAAGTTCCAGAAGGTTCTGAAGAGCAAGATGAAGAAGAGGGTGGTGTCGGTGGTGGAGGCTGACCCAAATCCTAACAACGTGGTGATCCATAACTCCTGGATCGACCCCAAGAGGAACAAGAAGGTCACCTTTGAGGAAACTGAGGTCAGGCAGAAGTGTCTATCCTCCGTGGATGTGGAATAAGTTGAAACCGAACAGCAGCATTGAGACAATATGGAATAAGTTAAATGGACAAAATTGAACAACCTAGAGAACATGTAATATGCCAAACCATATGAATTCACTAGCATGAGATGTTCTAGCTGAAATGACTTTCAACCACTGAGATGAAGTGGGATTCGTGAAACCATCTGGAACAACTATAACATGGCATAAGTAAACCATTTGGAATAACTTCGACAATTTGTTAAGTCGAACTATAAGGGATTAATTTGGACTGTGTGGAAGAAACTATGACTAAATCTTATCAGAGAAAAGGTCTGAAGCTAGGTGGACACATTGTTGGATGTGACAAAGTGATTGTGTTTGTGGGTCTGTGATTCATTGTGCATAGTGTCCGATTTTCTGGGGATGGAAAGGAAGGGTGCAGAGTCGGTAAAGGTGAGCCAAGGTCGGGGGAGGGGGGCAATAATGGTGTGGAACACAAGGACACAATGACTGAAGTTGCAATTCATTTTAAAAGGGAAACCACTGCACTGACACCGTAATTTAACTGAAAGAGTATTACATGTAAAGCCTCCTGAGGGGGATAATTTATTATTATTTATTGTGTGATATGATGGAGTGGGGTCAAGGACATTTAAAAATGCTGTTTAATGGCTCTACTTACTGCATGGCGTTGTTTAAGTAATATATTAGACTATATGTGTACAGCCATGTACAGTATAGGAAAAAATACATTCATACTTTAAGACTAAATATTTGTCCCTTTTTGAAATAAATAACGTAAAAAACAAGACGAAGAGTACTCAGTCACACACTCAAGCACTCCATTTTGCTTAATGAGCTTGGGCACTTGGGCACAGAAGACATTGAGGCAGCAAAGCTGAACAAATATTTATAGGGAAATTTTGTTTTCCGTTTCCTGTCACCGTCTGCCTGTTTTGTGTGTCACCACAGAGAAAGAGCAAGCAAGGGATGGGCAGGGGAGAACCAGCACATGGCCAGCACTTTTCAATCAAACGCCTATCTGGTAATTGATCATGGCGTGGCCAGGACAGGATGTGGCTGTGGGATTTCTGCATGGAATCGAGATGTGGGATCCAGCCTGAGATGACCCCAGCTGGATCCCTCCCCATCTCCCTCTGTGGCCTTGTGATAACCCAGCTGCCGTTCTACCATCTACCTATCTGGTGTCCGGCCGGGCAAAACCAAGCTCAATAACAACCCTGATTTCCTTCAAAATCACCTCAGGCTCCAATGTCAAACCAATCTGTTTCCCTATCAACTGCTAGCGTCTGGGGATAGCGCATAGCTATCAACCAGTAGAGGTGTTGGTCTTGAGGGAGGAGGGGTGGGCGTGGAGGTTGTGACTGCTCCTCTTAAGCCCTTGGCTGGCAGTAGTGGGGAGGGCATGCAATGCAAGCATGACTGTGTTAAGAGTGTGCGATTGTAAAATTGGAAGTGCATGTGCTAAAGCATTACTCCCTTGCGTGCCCCCCCACCCCTACCATTATATGTATCACCCCCAAGGGCGCTTGGTTGTGGCAGACCATGCATCAACATCACTCCACGCTGACACTGGAAAGTCACTCCACGCTGACACTGGAAAGTCACTCCACGCTGACACTGGAAAGTCACTCCACGCTGACACTGGAAGGTCACCATGGCCCCCTCCAGGGGGATGTGGTCATCATGGTCTCACACACTGAATACCAACACTGAGGGGAGGAGAGAGGAGGAGAGTGGGTTTTGGAGGGCAGGTGGGCAGGGCGGAGATAGGAGGGCGGGGGGGGGGCTGGAGGAGGACATGAGGGTGATAGGAGCGTAGAGATGAGAACGGCAGTAGGGGAGGAGAGATTGCATTCTCACACAATGCATATTATCTGAACGATAGCTTCATGACACTGGACTGGCCATTTGTATTAACTGCCAACGAAAGAGGCCCTTGTGCTGGTCGAGTGTGTGTGATCTTCGTCTTGTCAATTTCGAACCAAAAAAGCCATTTAAGAACAAGCAGTGTGACACGGCTAGTTCTGCTCCGTGTGTGGGAGCTGGCCTTGTGCCATATCAGCAGAGAGAGCATGCAAGGTTAGATAAAACATTTTTTTTTAAATATATATATATATATATATATTTTTTTTTATCTAACCTTGCATGATATATATATAAATAAACCCCTGTGGAAAATGTTTGGTTGGCCAAGATCCAAAACCTCTGTAGAGGTCAAAAGCAGGCCAAAATTCTGTCAGACAACTCATCAACTTCCCGATCTAATCAATCAGGCTTCTTTCTTTGTATGAATTCTAAGGGATGATGATAAGGCTCTGTTATTGGTGGTTTTCCAGAAACTACAAAAACAGAACTGACTGGAGTCAACTGAGGCTCCATCAAAGCGTTTAATATAGGTTGTCTCTCTCTCTCTCCCCCTCTGTTCAGTCGCTCCACTGTGGGGATGACACAAGAAGTCAGGCGAAAGTGAATGACTAACACGGAAATAAAGCAGATAGTTTCCGAACCATTTAATATATATATATTTACACAGAACGTGTTGTAGGCTACTGAATATGCTAACTAGGCTGGAAACAGACACTCACAGTTACATGTAGACCCGCGCAACAAAAGGTGGGCCTAAATGTGTACATGGATGTGCAGATGGAAGAGGTGAGTGGAGGAGGATGAGCTGAAATGCTATTGTCTCTGAAGTATGTGAGTCATTTGTCCTCACTGACAGTCGACAACTCACACAGACTCGGATGCACCACGAAAGGAATCATCAGACCACTATGCCAGCTATGTGTGTGTGTGGGGGGGGGGGGGAAGAGACCTTTGAAAGAATCTGCGCCGGGCCTTCACGGCGTTTAATGTTTTGGTCCACGGGCGGATTTCTTCTCCCTTTTGAGGAATCTGAAATCATCACACCGTTTCCAAAACCAGCGGTGCAGTGACCCAGCAACCTCAGGCACGCTAAATGCTTTAATATTCCTTGCCCTCCACTCTCTCATTTTCCTTCCCCCTCTTTTCTACCCTTCACCCCAACCTTTTCCTTCTTCCCTCTGTCTTCGTGTTCCCCTCCCCTCTTTTTCTCTATTCTGTCCTCTGTATCTCTATTGCCATCCTCCCCCCGTCCCCGATATGCAGAACGCTTTTGACACCTTTTGAGGTCCTGATAGTTCTAGAGTGTTCTGAAGTGTCCTATCAGGCTGGCCGGAGCAGCTCTACAGAAGCCAAGTCACAAAACACACCAAGGCCAGAGCCACACCAAACCTGCCAGGAAGGGATGTTCCAGTAGCCTACCGCGCTGCTATCTTTTCCACTATTTCCTACTACAGCTTTTTCAAGCTGTAGAGCTGCAGAGTGACAGGCAGGACCTAGCTGAGACCGGGAACTGAGATTGACACCTCATCTCCTGAAAATCTCTGACAGGTCACAGTGTAGCTCCCTTAGAGTCTTAGGAGTCAGGTGTCTGAGCGGTGAGGGAATCGGGCTAGTAATCAGAAGGTTTCTAGTTCGATTCCCGGCTATGCCAACCAAATGACGTTGTGTCCTTGGGCAAGGCACTTCACCCTACTTTCCTCGGGGGAATGTCCCTGTACTTACTGTAAGTCGCTCTGGATAAGAGCGTCTGCTAAATGACTAAATGTAAATGTAAATGTAGAGGGGAGGAAACTAATATTGCCTGAGACAAAGACGACAATAATGACATTGTGAGAAGGGGACTCAACAACACTGGTTACTGACTTCATTCTATTGACCACACAATCTACAAGAGAAGTACATCTGATCCTAGTCCATGACACACACCAACTTGTGGCTCTGGTCAGGACTGCTATCTAGTGTCCCCAGACATGTAAGTGATACACGGAGAGCTGAAACACTATTATCATCCAAGGAATAAGGCTAGTGAAAAGAGAGTGTGTGCCAGTAAATCTCGTTTCGATTTACTCATCTGGAACATCTCCTTTCCTCAATCCCCCCCCCCCCCTCTACCCCCTAGCGTTGTCTCACTGTTACTTGCCTTTCTCTATCCCGCTGTCACCTCCACCCCTTCCCACCTCACTCCTGTTTTGTGTTGGCAGCACTTACAGACCCGCCACTTGACATTTAGCTGACTTTGATTCCCCCCATCAACAATTGCAGGCTCTAGTGTGTCCCCGCCCTCGGCCGGGGACACACACACGCAAACACATACAAACCAGCATGCCACTGGCCTTGTCCCTGGACACACCCTCCACTTCAATCATGCCATTACATTCACCAGCCCTTTCCACCATGTCTATCCTCCCTGCTCCCTCCATCCATCCACTCTTCCTTTCTTCTCAACTGCCCTTCCCCCAACCTGTGTGTGTGTGTGTGTGTGTGTGTGTGTGTGTGTGTGTGTGTGTGTGTGTGTGTGTGTGTGTGTGTGTGTGTGTGTGTGGGTACGTGTGCGCGCCCATGTGTGTGTGTGTGCGCTTGTGAGTGAGTGTGTCCACCTGTACAGTGTTCCTACCCTGCTTGCGGGGTCCGGTGGTTGACAGAAGCAAGGCGTTGTAAATTGCATTAGGCTGCTGCTGTGGTGTGATTGTATTAGACTGGGGCTTCAGAAGCAGGCCTGCAGCACACACTGCCATTACTGCCTGCTTACAGGAGAGGGAGGGAGCAGTGGTGGTCCTAGCACATTTGGCACCCTGGGCAAGGGGCAAGGTTTACAACCCCAGAGAGAGAGAGAGGAAGTGAGGGTGGAGGAGTAGGGAGAGTGAAATAGAGAGTTAGAGAGGGAAGGTACAGAGGGAAAGTAGAGAGAGGAGGCAATAAAGAAAGACTTTTATGGGAAGAGAATTAAAGAAAGTTAACCAACAGAAGGGAGCAGGTGGTGAGATGAAGGACAGAAGTGGAGAAGGGCTGAGGACAAGAGTGAGAAAGAGATAACATCTCCCCTTTCCCCATACTGTGTCTAACACAACACTGAACGAAATTAGCAGTAAACGCGAACACATTTTTTGGTTCATCCCAATTTGAAAGTGCAATGAGATTGCACAAACTCACACACACACACACACACACACACACACACACAAAGGGAATAGAAAAACCCTTGGATCTTGTTCGGTGTGAAAGAGAGGACCGTGCTTGCTCTGATGTGAGTAATGTTTGACAGAAGTTAAAAACATAATTCCACTTACTCTCCTCTTATTTTTCTTTCTGTCACACACTGTCCATCTGTGTCTCTCTCTACTTTCCCCTGCCTTCTCTTTTCTCTCTCCCTCTTTTCATCATCATCATCATGTTCCCTCCTTCCTTCCTTCCTCCCTTCTTTCTTAACACGGTCCACATGATTGGCCGCCACGACCTAAAAGCATACCAGTAGAATTAAAAAAAGACACGTGTGACCATGTGACTGTCTGAATGACAGAACAGTATGCAAAAAGGCTCGTTCTGGGAAACACAGCGCTTTCTAGTTAAGCGGAGTACACAAGAGTCCTACTGTTACTCTGTAGCTTGCAGGACACACACACACATCGTTTACATAACGCTCCGCATTTGGCTGTCAAGAGTTTCAACTTGTTCTTGTTCTCAACTTGAGTCAGAGAGTGTGTCACGCTTCCGCCATTGTCAAACTAGTGTGACTGTCACGGGAGTTGATAAATAACATCCAAATGTTCAATTCTGGGTAATGTCCATCGACAACAACCACCACAACTGAAATTTGATTTGATGAGTATTGATAAGATTTGAACGATTCCGACTCCTTATCAATTCGATTCCTTATCGATTCTCTTATCGATTCTCCCCTCTACAGTCAACTAGGTCTGTGCGTCCTGCACCCCCCCACACACACAGTCGTTCTAAACAAATTTCTCAAACTGGCTTTGACTGGCTCTGAAATGAGCTAATACCTACCACCTCTAGGCCTCTTCAGGCCTCTGTTTTCAAAATCTTGTTGGAGATAGAAACGTTCAGTTTCCTTGTGTTCAAGCTTCTATTACTCAACACCAGTAGGACTTACAGGGGTCCTAACAACAAGGGAAATAACTTCAGTGTCACCTTTCAAAAGAGACCATTTACATGCATGTACTCCAAATGGTTCAACAACAGCTTTCAATGTAGTTTGGGTATGTTGTTTAGGCGTTTTCAGGCACATTTAACAGGACTATTAAAAGGTTAAACAATTAAAATGCTAAGTTTAGTAATGGATTAAAAATCGATATGCTCAGTTTAATAATGCGACACGCGAACGTTTGCTGATAACACACGCCGCCCCGATAACGTGAAATGATCAATAAGATCAATACTAATGGGAGACGAATGCCGGAGCTAAAATGTATGCTTCAAACGACGGGACAGAAGAAAACTAGATCGACTACACACAATAAAGGCAAATTGCTTCACACAGTAATGGTTGTGATCACTTTTGAGCTGTTTAGCTCTACCTTAGATAGTTAGAGATAAACCGCAAACGTAAGCTGCGCTGCTGCATGCATCGAACACATGACGTTCCAGTAACTTCATTCCATGCTGTGTGTTCAATTCTTAGTTCTTCAACACAGTTCTTCAGTTCTTCATATTTGTAGTATTTCCTCCCTTCGACGAAATATACTTTTTACACGCGTTCCAAGTGGCGTTGTTGTCATTTTGTCGTGTGAAATACAACCAAACTTTAGAACGCTTCTTCTTAGTTGCCATGTTTGCTGCAGTCTGTCTGAATAAACTATAAAAGTTTGCGCATGCGCAACGGCACAGAGAATCGTTAACAGAATCGCTAAGGAATTTTGCTAACGATTCCAAGGAATCGATTCACTGGGAACCGGTTCTAAAAAAGAACCGGTTCTCGATACCCATCCCTACTCATGATGGACGGCCACTGTTTAACAAAGTGCGAACACGCACTGGATCTATTTTTCAGACTGGGTGGGGATGAATCATGACAATGAACTACAGGCAGACGACTAGTAAAATGGTGTGATTAAGTTGCCTTCTCTGCCCACAAGGCCCAGACCTAGGCTAGGTTTGATTTGCGTCTAGATATGGACTTCCATAATAAATCCGCAATATTTTTGGGTATTAATTTGAGCGCAAAATACAATTTTTTCTTAACTATGTCTCTGAGTCCAGCACAGTGGATTGCAAAGCCCCCCCCCCAGCCAAGTTCATTGGTCAACTCAAGCAAGCAGTCACTTGGGAAGGTCGGTTATGTTTTCAGCACCAAATAATTATTATCAAGCAATTATTTTATGATTTTTTATATTCACCTCAAATAGAATACAGAGGTCTGGACCTCTGTGTCCTCAATGGTAGATACAGCCCTGGGTACACATGAGATTGTCAATGTACAGTACAGTTTCCAGGTCCCCCAGCCTTCGACCAACACACCACCTCTAGGAAGGGGGTTACAAACCTGATGTGCCAGCCAAACCCTCCAGAGCCCCCAAGCCCAAACATCTGGCTCCTACAGCCTCAGGTGTTAAGCCCCTCCTGCCCCCTCCCCCCCAAAAAACTACAAAGCCCCAGAGTGTTGGTCCCCAACTCACCCAACTCGTTGAGGCTCTGGGCAGCCTTGGTGATCTCCCTGCTGCCCCCCTGGAGCTGCCCCTGGAGCCTCTTGCTCAGGTACAGAATCCGGATGATTCTCCGCAGCAGGTCACACGCGACCTACAGGCCAGAGACAGGAGCTGTCGTTACAGAAAGTGACAGACCAGCAAAAAGTAAGACAAAGGGTACGTAAGTGGTCAAACTTTTAGCTCCCCCCTCCTGGAAGGGTCGACTTTTTATCCATTTGATTGACAGGGACGATGAGGTGTCTCAGCAGCAATAACGGCAGCGGGCAGGGCGAGTGTCAGCACAATGCTCGGAGAGCAAGGACAGACAGAGGTCACCGGTGTTTTGTTTTGGGGAAAAGAGGAGGAGAAGCAGGAGAAAGGGGTGGTGATGCAGCTGAAAGCTTGAGGTGCATCTAGTCCACTGTGGGTGTGTGTGTGTGAGCTGGAGAGGATATGTGTTTTTCCCCTGTGCCTGCGTGTGTCAAACTGATTGCTGTATCCGAGGGTGACATCATGGGCTGCCATGATGTGAATGAGGACAAAATTGGAGAAGACAGGTGCGCGCAAGGGCGGGGGGGTACCCTTGTGGCATCCAGCAGTGACTTATCGGACCCTATCTCAGTCTCAACTCAAACACCTCAGACCGAGAGCACAGGACAGAGCGAGTCCAGGGAGGGTCAGGTTCACAGGAAGGATAACAATCAGACTTCAACACACACCCACATCAGAGTTTGGACTCAAGAAAGAGAGCAGAAAGGGATATAAGGAGAATCTGAGGGAGGAGAGAGAGAAAAAAAGAAAGACAGAGACCCAGAGACCCAGAGATAGAGTGACAGAGAGACAGAGAGAGAGGAAGGAAGGAAGGACAAAGTAAAAGAGGGAAAAGGAAATGGGCGAGAGAACAGGTGAGAGAACTTCCACATCGACCGCACTTCGTCAACACTCAGATGCTCCCCCCCCCCCCCCCTGGTTCAGGTTCCTCTGTCCAGTGACTTGAGGGCGGGGGGGGTTGGTTCATGCGCCATCGTAAACATTAAACAAGACCATTCAAAAGGGATAGCGTATCACTGCATGTTCAATCTCCAGCGTCATACATTTTCATTAGAGAGATGTGAGGTGCTACTGCTAGTGAGGTGCTAGACAGTAAGGGTAGCAAAGGTTACAGGTTCTCTAAGGGAGAGCCCGGACACCCTGCGGAGAAAACTCATTTCGGCCGCTTGTATTCGCGATCTTGTTCTTTCGGTCACTACCCACAGTTCGTGACCATAGGTGAGGGTAGGAACGTAGATCAACTGGTAAATAGAGAGCTTCGCCTTTCGACTCCTTCTTCACCACGACGGACCAATGCAGAGCCCGCATCACTGCGGACACCGCACCGATCCGCCTGTCGATCTCGCGCTCCATCCTTATCTCACTCGTGAACAAGACCCCGAGATACTTGAACTCCTCCGCTTGGGACAAGATCTCCTCCCCGACCCGGAGATTGCACTCCACCCTTTTCCGGTCGATAACCATGGCCTCAGATTTGGAGGTGCTGATTCCCATCCCAGCCGCTTCGCATTCGGTTGCGAACCGCTCCAGTGAGAGCTGAAGGTCACGGCCCGATGAAGCCAACAGGACCACATCATCTGCAAAAAGCAGCGACCCGATCCTGAGGTCACCAAACCAGACCCCCTCAATGCCCTGGCTGCCCCTAGAAATTCTGTCCATATAAGTTATGAACAGAATCGGTGACAAAGGGCAGCCCTGGCGGAGTCCAACCCTCACCGGGAACAAGTTCGACTTACTACCAGCAATGCGGACCAAACTCTGGCACCGGTCGTACAGGGGCCGAACAGCCCCGATCAGGGAATCCAGTACCCCGTACTCCCGGAGCACCCCCCACATGAGCCCCCGAGGGACACGGTCGAACGCCTTTTCCAAATCTACAAAACATGTGTAGACTGGTTGGGCGAACTCCCATGCACCCTCCAGTACCCTGCCGAGGGTCCACAGTTCCACAGCCAGGACGAAAACCACATTGCTCCTCCTGAATTCGAGATTCAACAATCCGACGGACCCTCCTCTCCAGGACCCCTGAATAGACTTTCCCAGGGAGGCTGAGGAGTGTTATCCCCCTAAAGTTGGAGCACACCCTCCGGTCCCCCTTTTTAAAGAGGGGACCCACCACCCCGGAATGCCAGTCCAGAGGCACTGTCCCCAATGT
This sequence comes from Osmerus eperlanus, assembly GCF_963692335.1. Taxonomy (NCBI): domain Eukaryota; kingdom Metazoa; phylum Chordata; class Actinopteri; order Osmeriformes; family Osmeridae; genus Osmerus; species Osmerus eperlanus. The sequence goes on from NC_085034.1 coordinate 12,947,524, forward strand.
CCACGCGATGTTGCAAAGTCGTGTCAACTAAGACAGCCCTACAACATCCAGAGCCTTAAGGAACTCCGGGCGGACCTCATCCACCCCAGGGGCCCTGCCACCGCAGAGCTTTTTAACCACCTCGGCGACCTCAGCCCCAGAGATAGAAGGGACCCCCCCGATGTTCCCAGACTCTGCCTCCACGTCGGAACGCGTGTTGGTGGAATTAAGGAGGTCTTCAAAGTATTCCTTCCACCGATCCAGGACGTCCCCCGTCGAGGTCAGCAGCACACCATCCCCACCATATACAGCGTTGACAGTGCACTGCTTCCCCCTCCTGAGTCGCCGGATGGTGGTCCAGAACCTTTTCGAAGCCGTTCGGAAGTCATTCTCCATGGCCTCGCCGAACTCCTCCCACGCCCGGGTTTTTGACCGCCAAAGCCGCCTTCCGCTTGGCCTGCCGGTACACATCAGCTGCCTCTGGAGTCCTACCAACCAATAAAGTCCAATAGGCCTCCTTCTTGAGCTTGACGGCATCCCTCACCTTCAGCGTCCACCACCGGGTCCGAGGGTTGCCGACCACCAGGTGGTGATCAGTTGACAGCTCCACCCCTCTCCTCACCCGAGTGTCCAAGACATTCGGCCTCAGATCCGACGACACGACTACAAAGTCTATCATCGAACTGAGACCTCGGGTGGTCTGGTGCCAAGTGCACATATGGACACCTTTATGCTTAAACATGGTGTTCGTTATGGACAAGCCCTGTGTAGCACAGAAGTCCAACAATCCCAATCACGCCCCTCCAGGTCTCACTGTCATTGCCCACATGAGTATTGAAGTCCCCCAGGAGGACGAGGGCATATCCGGGAGGAGCGCTTTCCAACACCCCCCCCAGAGACTCCAAAAAGGGGGGGTACTCTGCGCTGCCGTTTGGTGCGTAAGCACAAACAACAGTGAGGACCCGTCCCCCCACCCGAAGGCGGAGGGAGGCTACCCTCTCGTCCACCGGGGTGAACCCCAATGTACAGGCGCCAAACTGAGGGGAAGCAAGTATTACCATCCCAGCTCGACGCCTCTCACCGAGGGCAACTCCAGAGTGGAAGAGAGTCCAGCCCCTCTCAAGGAGACTGGTTCCGGAGCCGATGCTGTGCGTTGAGGCGAGGCCGACTATATCTAGCCGGAACTTCTCTACCTTGCGCACCAGCTCAGGCTCCTTTCCCGCCAGCGAGGTGACGTTCCACGTCCCTAGAGCTAGCTTCTGCAGCCGAGGATCGGACTGCCAAGGCCCCCGCCCGTCTCACACTGCACCCGACCCCCATGACCCCTCCTGCAGATGGTGATCCCACTGGAAGGGGGTCCCATGTTGTCTCACACAGACAGAAAACCGGGCCCCATGGGAAAAGGCCAGGCCACCAGGAGCTCGCCATCGAGCCCCACCCCCGGGCCTGGCTCCAGGGGGGGGGGCCCCGGTGACCCGCTTCCGGGCAGGGGCAACTGGGAACCATTGTAATTTTCTTCATGGTAGGTTTTTGAGCCACGCTTTGTCAAAATGAAGAAGACAAATTGTACCTGTAATCTGGCCAGCTGGGCCGTCCTGGTGACAATCTTGTTGTAAGGGTCAACAATCTTAGTCCTTATCCTAGAGCAGAAAAATTATAATGTCAGATTTAGGGATGATGGTGACAGCTCCCAGACCTCGGCCCCTTGGTCTGACCTGAAAGCATGCACTGGATATTGCATTGTTTCAATCTTAATCATGATAATTATAACTTTCACAATATGTAAGATCCCCCCCCCCCCCCCCCACAACCTAAGGATTTAAAAAGGGAGTTTGAATGTGTTTTGGGGGTTTTGATTGAATGGACCTGGATCCATAGTGATGTCTGGGGTTTGGACCTACCTGTCCACAGCTCCCTGTAAGGCAGCTATCCTGGTCTGCATCATCTGGAGGACACCTGAGACACAGCAAGACAAACAAAGCGCTTAAGGCATGCACTTCATTTTCTTTCTGTTTCTGAACTAATTTATGTATTTTTGTATGGGAGCCTTTATGTCCAAGACTATTATCGTTTTGGACAAATAATATCCTCTTGAAATCTATGCACCACTTTGGCTTTGAGTGTATCAGGGGATTGGGGAAGGATCAAATTGAATAGTATACCGCCCCCACATGGCCAATATGTGAATAGGCAAGGATATTTGTCTGACAGCTAGTACAGTTTCACAGCACATGTATTCAAAACATACCAAGTGCCGGTCCTAGCACATTTGGCGCCCTAGGCAAGATTTATCAAAAGCAAACCCCCCCTGGACACATGACTTGGCGCGGTTGGCATCCCCTGTTGGTAGTGCGGGCGGGTTAATTAATGTATGCACTTGGGAAATTGCCGGACCCCTCTTCATGCCGCCCTAGGCGGCTGCCTATGTCTCCTATCGGAAGGACCGGCCCTGAACATACCACCCCGACTTTGGAAGGACAGAAAAACAATGAGGTATCAGGTAGAATCTAAACGGTTAGAGAAAACTGTGTTACCTTCAAGAGACTCAATCCCAGTTGCTTGAGAAAGTAAGTCTTCATGTCTGGCGACCACCTGTCACAAGGAATAAAGTTTGTAGAGTAATGCTGAGGGGAAACACATTTAATTAGATGTTGTACATAATGTGTATCGTAACAATACCATATATAATTCGATGGGGTCGCTTATTGTGCTTGTGTATTGAGCTACCTGGCTGTGGAGTTCCTTGTCCAGCTGGCTGATTCCCTGTGCCAACTTGGCCAGCTGTTCGGCGATGACAGCATGATGAATAGCCTGAGCTGTGTACGTTTTCACGTCAAAGTCCTCAATCACAAAGTCTGAATAGCATTCTGAAAAAAATAATAATAATGACCTTTATCCTTTTTCACGCACACGTTTGTCAGCCAAGGTCGTGGATAACCACAGTAATGTTTACAGGTAACTGAACCGTAACACTCATTTTAAATTTGCCAACTACTGTGGCCCACAGATGCCTGCACTTGCTGTTAGCAAGCCTCGGGTGGTTTATTGCGTAAGTGCATTATTATATGTAATGTAAGGGTCTGTATACATTGCAAACTATATACACACATTGTTATAGATATTGTCATAATACAACGACACCAAGCATAAAGCGTAGTATTGTAACATTACCATCTTTTAGCAGTGAATTTGTGAAAGCTTCCTCACTCTCCTCCATGATTGCCACTTCATCACGTACCATGACTTCATATTCAATCGACAAAACACATATTTGGTTTCACAAATGTAATTATTTTTAATGTTGTGTTCACTAGAAGCATTCGGACTATTGTTCAAAGAAAAAATTGCAACACCTTTAAGAAAAAATAATTAAAGTAAAAAATGTTTAAAAAATCAACAGCTGAAAGTCGCAAGTAAAACTCGTCACGAAGTACCGCCCCCAAGCATTTCTGCCGCATGTTGATGTTTGTAGATTTATCAGTTTCACTGTCTTAAATGTATCAACTGGCTAATACTGCATGCGTGACCCACAATTTTTTTTAATCGTGATACAAAATATATATATATATAGATATATATATATTTATACAAAATGACGAATACCAATGTGATGGACTTGTTTGAAAAAGGCAAAGTCCTAAAAATATGTGCTCCAATGGTCCGGTATTCAAAGTAAGTGCTGTAAATGCTGTCAGTCATGCCATTTTGTTAAACTTGCTAAGGTAGTGGATGTCAAAATGTGTACCTCTTGTAATTTACAGGTTGGCATTCAGGTCTCTGGTGAGGAAATATGACTGTGACATTTGCTTCACTCCAATGATAGTTTCTGCGGACTTCCTGAGATCCATCAAGGCCAGAGACAGTGAATTTACAACAAGTGAATGTAAATTAAACGTTAAGTTGCAGTAGGCTACTGCAAAATAAGCAATGTTACACGATGTGTCGCTTCTTACCTAACTACGCAAGTCAGCTTTATTCTCCCAAATCTACCTTCCCCCTTATTCTCTTACCAGCCGACCGCCCACTGATTGTGCAGTTTGCTGCCAGCGACGCCCAAACGTTGGCGGATGCAGCCTGTGCGGTAGCACCCTTCTCTGACGGAGTGGATCTCAATTGTGGCTGTCCCCAGAGGTGCACGTGACAGATGTCCTATTTCACATTACATTTCATACGAAGATAGATTTCAGATATTTAAAAAAATGTAATCTAAATACAAGACGTGAAAAATCTTCATTGTTTAAAGCAGGTCTTTTGTTGTTGTTGCTTTCAGGTGGGCCATGGCAGAGGGTTATGGGGCGTGCTTGATAAACAAACCTGAACTTGTCAAGGACATGGTTCACCACGTCAGAAATCAAGTGGACAATCCTAACTACACAGCCTCCATCAAAATAAGGTAACGGTCTTTGTCTGTTGAAGTTTAATTTAAAAGTTAATTTACAACAATCAAACCCAATCACATTATTCATAGGCCTTTGCTTGACAGGCCATTTACCTAATATATACATACAAATCCCACTGCTGTAAGCACAATCTGTCTCCTCTCCCCTACAGAATCCATAAGGACCTAAGGCAGACAGTGGATCTGTGTCAGAAGGCAGAGGCGGCCGGTGTGTCCTGGATCACGGTTCACGGTCGGACATCAGACGAACGCCACCAGCCGGTCCATTACGAAGCCATCAGAACCATCAAAGACAGCGTGTCTGTTCCCGTCATCGCCAACGGAGACATCAAGTACCTCAGGGATGTGGAGTCCACCCACAAGCTCACTGGTGTCGACGGTCAGTGTGTTAGCGACTGTCTCGAGGACGAGCTGAATCATGATTATGGTCTTGACCTTTAAAGTCCTACTGTTACTAATCGACTCATGAAATGTCAGCCACTACTCGTGTTAATATAACATAACTACTACAGTATTATTGCCTCACCGTTTTTCATTTGTCAGGCTTTATGCATGTACACAAATGTGTAGAACATGCAGGTGTAAAACCTTGATGTCCATGTTCCATTTAACCTATTGCCATTATAATTTGTTCTCACTTTATACCTGTTGATATGGCATTACTATTTGTACTTCTGCTTAGAGGCTAACTACATTTTACTGGTTCTGTACTAGTACATATGCACAGTAACAAAGTTTAATCTAATGGTCTCATGCCACTGATCTCTCCCTCACCCACCCTGTGTCTTTTGTCCTGCAGGTGTGATGGCTGCACGAGGGCTTTTGGCCAACCCATCCATGTTCGCAGGGTACGAGGAGACTCCCCTGGAGTGTGTGTGGGACTGGGTGGATGTGGCCTTAAAACAGGGAACACCCTTCACCTGCTTCCACCACCACCTCATCTACATGCTAGAGCGGGTGAGCTCTCAACCAGAGAGGAAGGTCTTCAACTCCCTGGCCAGCACCTCTGCCGTCATAGACTACATCCACAACACATATGGCAAAGTGCCGTCATGAGAGCAAACAAGACATGTATTGTGCTTTCTGTTTTATTTGAATGAAATGCTTGTTTTATACTTTTGTATAAGATGATGTACTTTCAGACTAATACTTAGGTGCTTTTCAATTTAATAATATATTTAATTTTCAGTTAAATGATTATTAATTTCATTGGATTATTTTCAAATTCAAAAGTGCATTTCAAAAGAATTCAATGCAATTCAAACAAACCAGAATTAAAACATAACATTACATGACCTTAACACGCATGTAAATAGAACATAAGAAAAGTTCTACAAATATTTTGATCTGCCCATTAAAGTATTCAATTTCACAAAACAAGAACCATAAAACCATTTTTTATACAATTGATCCAAATTCTGTTTTGTACCCTTCAAGATGACATAAATGTCAGCATTAGTACCAGAAACTGATTAGTTATGTTTTAAATCCTCTGTACTGTATGTTTGCCTATGGCATTAAAAGCATGTTGTCAGTAAACACTTTTCACAAATAATTCCCTTTTTCTCAAAAGTAACATTCAAATTAGCAAATGCAAAACTAATAAAGGTAAAGCATGTGTTGAATTTCAGTAGTGCAACATTTCCAGCATTATTTCCTTTAACAGTGTTTGCTACAGAAAGGTTAATACAGTTACAATTATCAGATGGACAGCAGTCTCTGACATGAAATTTAACACTCATTAGCTTTATATAGAGTGATTATTTGTGGTCTTTGTACACGTTATTCTCAGGTAGATCCTAACAACATCACAACATTAGCCATTATCTATTCCCTTTTCAGTCCCATGCCTGTCGTAGTTTATAAATCCACATACATGAAAGTTTGACATTTAATCCAAGTACATTGAAATACTGATTGACTGCTTAATTAGTTTCAAACAAAAGTACTTTATCAATAACGGTATAGTTCACTGTACTTTTCAACATCAAATGTTTGTGTAACAGGCCCGTGGTGAATCCAATTGTATTCTACATGAAAGGCACATCCTCATAACAGCAACAACATTCAAAGTTTAACATACCAAACAACCTAATACCTTTATTACTTTGGCCAACATTACACATCAGACAGCTAGTAATGGTATCAGACGAATTATACATCCGAACCTATGAGAACCGTATCAATATTCTGGTACAAACAGAAATCCAAGACAGATAATCAGAATTTCCTGAATCAAAATTAGCCATTAAACAGCTCAATTTGTACCCTGTACCTTCCCACTTAGATCTGTCTTGGTAGCCAAATGCAATATGGCTCCAAATCCACCTAGCCCTCTGTTAGGCAAGGTGGACTTCTTACCATCTACCTATCCCTATCTGCTTCGATCTATACGAACATGGGGTTGACTAAAGCGCAACAAGATCCTCGTTTGACCACAAGGTGGGGCTACGGTTCCTCAGAGGTTCCACCTAGAAGGTGGAGGAGAAGTGCTGGAGGAAGACCATGGGGTGGTGCCTCTGGAAGTCTTTGACCAGCCGGCCCCTGTCCTTGGTGGACAGCCGGGTGTCCAGGGACACCTGCTGCAGCAGCTGCTTTAGGCTGTCCAGCGTGGCTGCGTCGCGTTGGTCCTCGTACTGCTGTGGGGACACCTGCTGACAGAAGGTGAACACTGCAGCCACACCGGGGGAAACGGGAGAGTGGAAAACAGGAGACAGACACGAGGATGATCAGTGTGGTTGATGAAATACGACCTGCTTTGGGATCAAAGTAAATCTAAATATAGGACGCGTATCAAATACCAAATATTGACTATGCTCTTTCAAGAGGAAACACTGTACCAGGATGTTACAGTGGACACAAAAACGTACTGACTTACTGGAAATGGAGTCCGGGTCTCTACCCAGTTGCAGGGTTTGCAGTGTCCTCCTTACAGCTTTAATCAGTGATATGGGGGTCTGTTTATATCAATGGGGGGGGGGGGGGAGACATTGGTTCAGTAAGGTGACTAGTTGTCACTGACTACCAAAGTAATGTATTATTAGGCAATGCAAATTTGATCAGCCTATACTGTAAAGACCAGCGTAATAATACAACCACAGGTGTCAGGTAGGTCTCAAAGCAAACGTGACAAGTATTCAAACCCTTTCTCTGAATGGTTGGACTGTAGCTCTGGGAGGCCCTACCTTGAACAGCTGAGTGTGGTTGTCAATGAGGAACAGCACCAGAGTCTCACTCTGGGAGCGGTTGAGATCCTTGTTCTGGATGATGCCTTTCTGGAACATTCTGCTGATCAGGGCCTTATTTTCAGTCTTGAGCAGAACAGAAGGAGCTTGGGTCAGGATCACACAGCGGGACAGCAATATGCCCTGCCCCGTGGGTCAGTTCCTTATCACGTCATAAGGCAGACAAAAGACAACTAATTCATTCATCCATCCATCCAGTATCCATTAGCTCATCTGACACTTAATTCAGATGGATAATTACATTACTTAGAGAGGGTACAATTCCTGGGGAAATTGTGGGGTGTGCTTGCGTCGGTTGCAGATGGGTATGTTTCCAGGCTGTGAATATCAACACCCTGTATTTTTGTACACCCTTTGACTGGTTAGCTCCTGCGATTCCCACACAGAAGTCTAGTAGTTAGCTAGCTCTACAATTTACCGGAGCTAGGTCTGAATCTAGGAGCAAAACGGAGCACAGCTGCCAGCTGTAGGTATATGCAGGTAGCAACGCTAGTGCTAAATAACTATTTAGCTGGTCGGCTCCATGACGCCGGGTAAATAAGGCTTGTGAGACTGCTCACCAAAAGAACAAAGGGGAACCAAGTAGCCTCAACTTTCATAGACTTTTAGCTATGGTACTAATGCTGAGGGCTCGCTGATATCGCTGTCTGTCTTACTAGAACGTCGTATCTATGCGGCGTTGCTAACGTGTGATGACGTTGTGAGGTTTAGGCTAGCACTGAGTTCCCTTGTGCCACACGACACTTTTTGCCACAAAAACTTATTTCAAGCCTAAAACGTCAAACGGAACGTTTGGCAAATACAAGCAACTCAATCGGGACCAAGACGAACATTTTGACACCGACGTTGTCTATGTAGTGCAAATATTCAAGTTTTTTTATGGGTGGGAAAATAATAATAAATATATATGAGAGAGAACAATGGTTGTGCTCGCCGAAGGCTTGAGCACACCCAATAAGAAAAGGTAGAAACACTTGAGCTTTGCTGCTTGGCCACCAATTATTGACTCATAATTTTTTTGTCATTGGGCAAACATACAAAATCAGCAGGGGTTCCAAAAAAGATTCCCTCACTGTATATTATGGACTTAAACTTCCACTCAAGTTTTTTCCTTCAAGTGATATTTTGAAGAATTTACTGAAGTAGCATTTCATTAATAAAGAACCCCCTTTGAAACATGCTGATTCTAACAACATTGTCACCGGCAGTATCTCAGCTGGAACCGTGATTAAAACAGTACCATCTGCAAACTGAAAATATGGCCCCAAAAACATAAATAAGCTTGAAATGTATTTTGGGAAAAATGGCAGATACAACAATTTTACTGGAAGCGATCATTTTCGGTAACAAGGCAAAATGCGACCAGTTGGTCGCAGTCTAGAGCCCTGCCTGGAGAGGCCAGCTGTGCTCCGTTTTGCTCATACCGGTAAGTTGATCTAGCTAATTACAGTACTAGACTACCGCTGTGTGGGAATAGCAGGAGCTAACCAGTCAAAGGGCATACAAAAATACAAATATATCACAGCCTCGAAACATAGCTACCTACATATACTACTATATCACCCTGGCCTTTGCCTGTGGCGTTTCTGCATCTGCAGCCGTTTTCGGTAGAGCTATCTCCCAGAAGTTTCGGGGGGGATACCTGCTTGTGCAGACGGTAGGCATCCGGCTGGGTAGCTACGGCCATGAATGCCAGTAGTCTCCTCAACTCGTCTCTGGCTCCGGGCTCCAACAGGCGTAAACACAGCTGGCATGCCCTGATGCCCTCGGCCGTCTTGCCGCAGTCTGGAGGGGGTGGTGGGGAGGAGGGTTGGTGGTGAGGGTAAGAGAGAGGGGTGGACAGGACACGCAGACAGGGGAAAAGGTGAACAAAGGATTGAGAACAGATTTTCTTGGGGGCCTTTTACGACTAGGGTGGTGACGTGTAAGCAAAGCGAATACAACTGGCCGTGAGCAACTGCTGGCAACGGCTGGCGACTGCTGGCTGAACGATACTCTGCAACCATCCCGTGCCCCCGTCCATTTCCCCCCATGTCCATCTCCTCCTTGGTTCTCACCCAGCAGACCAAGGATGCCAGCATGGACCTCCAGGTAGCGGTCTGAGAGGAGCGGTGCCCGCTCCTGACCGCTGTAGTACTTGGCAATGGTGTCAAACAGTAGTCTCTTCTGGGGCACCTGCTTCTCTGCCGGGCTTTGCTCAACCCCGCCTTCACCCCCCTGCTGTTGGAGGTGCTCCCCAGCCGCCACGATGAGTTGATCGGGGAAGTGTTCTAGGCAGTCTGCTGCGGCGGCCAGCCACGCATCCAGCCTGGGGATCAGAAGTCAAAATAGAGATGGCCAGCTTTGGTTTTGTTTTCCTGGTTCCTAGAACTACAGAGTTTGAACTTGTGTTAATTACCATTAAACTGAGTACCCCTAACCCGTAATAAAGTTTAACTCATCAGTCATTATGAAGTTACATAGCCCTGCATTTGTGTTCTTATTGTGATTCAGTGCCTCATTGATTTCATCACCCAGATACTTGCAGCAAACAACAAGTAACTTGATAGGTCCTTAATAAGAGTTTAGGAAGGATAACAGTTGTGGTTAAAAGACATGTCTACAGAATTTAGTCAAGATCTATCCTAGTGTAAAAAACCCTGAAAAAACCTACTGTGGCAGGTTGAGGCTCTGGGGCAGCTGTCGGTCCAGGCAGGTGTTGGAGATGACCAGGTCTTGATGGGTGGACACAGAGCCCCGGGCCTGAGCCCGGGCCCGGGCAGGGGAGGTCAGGATGCAGTCCAGCATGGGCAGCTCCACCACCTGCAGGAGCTGCAGAAGAGTCTGCTGCTTCCACACCTCTTCCACTACTGAGGGGGAAGGAGAGGAGCAGATAAGAGAGGAGAAGAGGAGCAGACAGGAGAGGAGCAGAGAGGAGAGGAGTGCAGACAGAAGAAGAGCAGACAGGAGAGGAGCAGACAGGAGAAGAGAAGAACAGACAGGAGAGGAGCAGAGAGAAGACAGGAGAAGAGAGGAGCAGATAGGGAAAGAGAAGAGAGGAGCAGAGAGACGAGAGGAGCAGATAGGAGAGGAGAAGAGCAGACAGGACAAGATCAGACAGAAGCAAAGGGGAAAAGAGGAGCAAAGAGGAGAGGAGAAGAGAGCAGCATAGAGGAGAAGAGGAGCATAGAGGAAAATACAGGAGAAGAGAGAAGCAGATAGGAGAGGAGAAGATCAGACAGGAGCAGAGAGGGGAAGAGAGGAGCATACAGGAGAGGAGAAGAGAGGAGCATACAGGAGAGGAGTAAGTCGGGATAGGAGTGGGAGGAGAAAAGGGCCAGGTGAGAAAAACAGTGTGTGCCAAAGAGAAGAGAAAGGAAGAGTCAATGAAAGAGACTTGGGATGGCCACGCTGGCTAGAGGCCAGAGCAGTGGTAGTTAGGAATTGTTAGGGTCCCAATATCAGCTTCAGCCTGCCATCTCACCAGCCTTGGAGAGGAAGGGAGCCGATGGAGCCGTGTTCAGGTATGCCGGGAGGATGGGTTGCAAGTTGATGGTCTTGAATAACCTCTCCACCCTCCTGTCTGAGGAGTCGACAGCCAAGGGGTTCGAAATAGTCCTGATCTCAGCTAATCTGGGGATAGGAAGGTATGGATCAACATGAATTACATTACAGCTAAATAATGAGCATGGGAATGCTTTTCTGTGTTGGTGACAACTCATTAACATACTATCACCAACAGCACTAAGAATTAATTTGCATTACAATGCTGTAAAAATAAAACAAACCTGAAACCCTTCTTCCTCTTCTCATCCTGTCTCTCTGATTTCATTTTCTCCCCATCTCCGCAACCATCGGCCTTCTCGAAAGAACCCGGCAGGACACTGCAATCCAGGAAGCGGTAGAGGCTAGAGCTGCTGTCCTCGAACGCAGCTTCTTTTTCATGGCGAAAGAGCTTGGTCCCCACCGACTCAAACACCCTGGCCTCCATGAGCGCCTGGCAGAGCCGCGCAGCTTTGAGACGGGATACCTCACTGGAGCCGAACACGACGTTCTGCATGAGATGGCTGAGCACGGCGTCCACCGCGTCCGAGCCTGTGAAGCAGTTCGGGTGGACACGCAGGTGCTTCCTCCGCCTCCGCACCTCCACCTGCGACTGTAACGCTAGGATGATGTTCTGCCACAGCTGGGTGGCACGGAAAGGCCCGGAGTATCCTGAAGGTGGAAGATGGTGAGAGGAATTAGGGCATGTTTGTTTTAGAAACACCAATATTGCTTTAATAGCTTAGGTCGCACATTTGCTTTTAAGAAATAAAAAAAATCACACCACAATTATACCAAACTCAAACTGTACAAAATATGTCTCAGCATTAACAGATTCCATACTTTTTTCAAGAGATAACATAATGCTTCACTTGTATTAGGCTCTGGTATACATACATGGTATTACTCAACTTTTTTTTTACACAACAGTTAACTTAATCTAACTAGTGTTGTGAATTTGCACTTATAGCAGCACTAAAAGTTAGCTATAACTTCTGATCTCTCTCACAGCCCACATTGCTGCAGTCTCCCGGTCCTGTAGATTCACCCTCTACAACATCTGGAAGATCAGGAGATACCTGTCTGAGCATTCCACCCAGCTGCTAGTCCAAGCACTTGTCCTCTCAAAGTTGGACTACTGCAACTCGCTGCTCGCCGGTCTCCCAGCATGCGCAACCCGCCCTCTCCAAAGGATTCAGAACGCAGCAGCCCGCCTGGTCTTTAATCTACCCAGACGCTCCCATGTTAGCCCGCTCCTCTTAACCCTTGTGTTATCTTCGGGTCATTCTGACCCATCAGTCATTGTGACCCACCGTCGTATTGCGACAGATTTACCGCATACAAAGACAAAGTGAAGCATTTTCTTTTAACCGTTGGGCTGTCTCAGACCCCCCACATTGCAAAGGTTAAAAGAAAATTATTTTAATTTGTTTTTGTATTGGGTAAAATTGGGTAAACACAACGATGGTTCGTTATGAACCTTTGGGTCATGTGACCCGAAGGCAGCACGAGGGTTAAAATTCTTGTACTCGCTGTGAAATATATTATTGTTGCTTGCTTTCTACAGGTACACTCTTGCACTTTTGAGGTTCATGTTGTTTAATTGTTACTTGTTTAACTACATGCTCTTATGGTTCATGCATTTGCCACTTATTTGTTTTTTCACAATGTATGCTTCATGTTTTGGCTACCCGCAATGTTTGGGGCCACCTCGTTGTTATGATCTGTGACCTATGCACTTTTGAAGCTCTCTCTTGGAAGTCGCTTTGGATAAAAGTGTCTGCTAAATGAATACATGTAAATGTAAATCTACCTTGCATTGGCTTACGAGCTACTGTATGCCAGGGGTGTTCAATCCTCGTCCTCAGGTTTCACTGTCCTGTATGATTCAAATGAGTGGTCGTTATCCGGCTTTGACAGAGCTTAACAACCTATTCATTTGAACCAGGTGTGTTGGAGCAGGGAAACATCTCAAAACATATAGGACAGTGAACCCTGAGGACCAGGGGCCCGTTCTCCGTACGTCGCTTATTACATCCTTATTACATCCAGCTGCTAGTCCAAGCACTTGTCCTCTCCAAGTTGGACTATTGCAACTCGCTGCTCGCTGGTCTCCCAGCATGTGCAACCCGCCCTCTTCAGAGGATTCAGAACGCAGCGGCCCGCCTGGTCTACAATCTACCCAGACGCTCCCATGTTACCCCGCTCCTCATCTCTCTCCACTGGCTACCTATCATGGCCCGTATCAGATTCAAGACCCTGGTATTGACCTTCCGAGCAGTGAACGGGACTGCACCCGTCTACATCAAGTCTCTCCTGCAGCCCTACACCCCCACCCGTCACCTACGGTCTTCTTCAGACAACCGCCTGGTGGTCCCACCGCTCAAGACCGCCCGGTCCCAACACAAGCTCTTCTCCTGTCTGGCCCCCCAGTGGTGGAATCAACTCCCCACTTCCATCAGAGACACCGACTGTCTCTCCACCTTCAAGAAAAGGCTCAAGACGCACTTGTTCCGGGAGTACAACGGTACTTAGGAATGGTTCGCTTGACCCGATGTTAGTTTCCTCAAGGATCACAATGACTCTTGCTTAGAGACTTGTTGCTCTTGTGGTTAGTGGTAACTGACTTAAATTTTTGTACTCGCTGTGATATATTGTTTTATTATTGTTCCTTGCTTTTTTTTCCCCCACAGGTACACTTGCACTTATAGCAGCTCATGTTGTTTAATTGTAACTTGTTTAACTACATGCTCTTATGGTTCTTCCCTTTGGCACTTATTTTGGTTGTTCACAATGTGTGCTTCATGTTTTGGCTACTCGCAATGTTTTGTGGCTATCTCGTTGTTATGATCAGTGACCTATGCACTTTGTAAAGCTCTCTTGGAAGTCGCTTTGGATAAAAGCGTCTGCTAAATGAATAAATGTAAATGTACATCCGAGATCAAATGACACATCCAAGATGACATCATCTTGCTTATCATGATCTGGCTAATTCGGTTCTTCGAACACACTTGTTGTTTATGATTAGTATAGCTGGATTGAGTTATACGTTGGGGGTATGTATCGATAGTAAAAACCTTGATCATCAACGCTGCTATTGGCTGCTCACATAAGTCTATGGCTGCTCACCGTGGCCAAAATGAGCGCCCTGTTTTTTCCGCAACAGAGCCAACAGAGCAACAGCTTGCTCGAAGGTTACTCCGAATTTGAAGATGTTATCAGAACGCCAGGGAACACCTCAAAGTCTGCAAAATCCAAGAAAGAGGGCCGGCAAAAAGTAGCAGACCAAATTAAATGTAGAGGACTGACGCGTTTTATCGCTTATTACAGTAATCTAGGCCTATGTTATTTTCATACTTTCATATTTTCATTTATCATCTTTAATGTCATATGATGTGGTTTCAACAAATGTATTATGTAAATGACACCCTCACAAAAAAACGATAGGCTATCCTCTCAAAAAGTATAGGCTAGCATATCGCGCTGTGCTTAAGGAGCCTATCTATGCAATGAGCAATTAATTCGTTTTCATGTTAAATTCTGCTAATTATTCTTGCACCTTCTGCAACAGGTTCCTGTAGTAAAAACGGACAAGACATGTCTGTGACAGACTTCCTGTATCACCTCTGCTTGTAAAGCCTCAATCTAATCGTGTTTACATAAAATAAACCTGCTCCCGAGCAGGTTTAAATTTACGGACCTGTTGCTATGACAGCAAGTCCAGGATGAGCTTCGAAGAACCGAACAATCCAAGATAATGACAAATCGTCAACAATCAAATCCAGCTAATTGAGTTAGCGACGTACGGAGAACGGGCCCCTGGATTGAACACGCCTGAGCTAGGCTAACGTCAACCGGAACCCAAGACAAATACAAGCTAACAACATCACAGTATAGTTAGCTAGCTAGCGCCAGAGCCATAGAAATTTTTTCTATGGCTCTGGCTAGCGCAAAACAAAAAAATAAAGCTGCATTAAAATGAATAAATAACCTTTGCACGTTCGATTGCTAGCTGTAGATATGTAAGATAAAACCATCAATATGAAACATAGGCCAACTAAGTTGAACTGTTCAACAGCATTTGTCCTGTACTGTACAGTAGTAGCTAGCTACAGTAGTGTGCTTATGCCTGCACCTGCAACACCACCACTAATAATATCAGCGTTGTGACAATTGCAGACAATGAATCACAACTAACGTTTATTACTACGGCAATATATGATTCAACTAATCAAGCATCTAACTGACCGGGTTGAATATTTTCACGAAGTATCCGTGTTTGACTGTTCAATCTTCTAAACCTCGGAGTCAAATCAACCGCCATCACGCACGTTGTCACGTCATCTTCCGCCACGGTTGTGTGTCTTCCGCCGAGACCCCTTCCAGCTGGTGTGCTGGAAGCAAATGCTTTAGTTTTTTTCAGTAATTAATTTTTATTTAAATGCAGTACTGAAATACAAGCAATGAGAAACGTTGCAAACAAATTAGCTAAATAGTAGCATCACAAGTACGGTATAAGACAATAACAACAATACTATACAAATACAAAATAAAAGAATTAAACAAAAGACCATGGGTACAGACCTTTCAAACAAAGACCTCAAGGGACAAACAAACATTTATCAATTTAAGTGCTTTTTTGTTGGTAGAGTATTGGATTGTTTTAAAGTATTGATCAATTTATTTTTGCAAGACAAGAACATGTTTTTTTGTGGATAGGTAGGAAATTTAGCAAGTATGTGGCTGAGTGGTTAGGGAATCGGCCTAGTAATCAGAAGGTTGCGGATCGATTCCCGGCCAATACCCGGCTATGCCAAATGATGTTGTGTCCTTGGGCAAGACACTTCACCCTACTTGCTTTGGGGGGAATGTCCCTGTACTTACTGTAAGTCCCTCTGGATAAGAGCATCTGCTAAATGTAAAAGTAAGTAACAAAATTAATTACATAAAAATGTATCTTTGTTAATTCCATCAAAGGAAAAGAAACCAAATATTACATCTTGAATATAACCATATAACACAAATGGTATAACGAGCCATTAATCGATGTTTTGATTATTCCATATCCTTTATGCTGATATCTGCAAAAGATGAAAAATAGGCTCGTAATATCGTTTTGTCCATTTCGGATGTCAGAACCAGATTATGGGGAAATGCTTGGATTCCGTTGTTTTGTTTTATTTTGGAATAACTGAATAACCATATAACACAAATGGTATAAAGATCCATTTACTCGTTTATTTGATTATTCCATATCCTTGATGCTGGTATCAGCAAAAATGAAAAATAGCCTCCTAATATCGTTTTGTCCATTTTGGATGTCAGAATCAGATTATGGGGAAAGGCTTGGTTTCCGTTGTTTTGTTTCATTTGGGAATTACAGAATATCCATATAACACAAACGGTATAACAATCCGTGTATCATTCGTTCTTTCATTTTTCAATTGATGAACCAAAAACCAAAAATTATTCGTTTTTCCGTTATTCAATTGATAAACCAAAAACGAGAATCGAAAAACTATTGTTTTTATTGTTATTCATTTGAGAAACAAATCCAAAAACCAAATCCAAAAACGGGCACTGACCGAAAATGATTTTGAAATGTTGTTTTTGATGACCCGGAAGTTGTTACTCATACACCCGTTGGCTGCGCGCAGTTTGCAGTGTAACCAGCGCGAGAAACTATGAAAACGAACGGGGCGTCCACCATAGATATATATAAACACTAGATGTCTCGTCCGCGTTGCCTGACAACGGAGTCGAACGTCCGCACATGGCGGCCATCTTGCGACAGTCAACTCGCTCACCCATAACATTGTGTTGATGCTAGATGTACTTTTTAAATGACCATAACTTTCTCAATTTTCAACCGATTTTGAAACGGTTTGGTTTGTTATCAACGTCAGAGATGTCGGTATGCCACTGCATACTTATGAATAATTATGTTATTAAAAAAAAATAGAATAGAAGTATGCAGTGGCATACCGACATCTCTGACGTTGATAACAAACCAAAAACGTTTCAAAATTGAGCAAGTTATGGTCATTTAAAAAGTACATGTAGATTCAACACAATGTTATGGGTGAGCGAGTTGACTGTCCCAAGATGGCCGCCACGTGCGGACGTTCTAGACTCCGCCGTAAGACATCTAGTGTTTATATATATCTATGGCGTCCACCAGAAAACACAAGGAAGAATGTAGATAGATCCCAATCTTGAAATGGAATGTTTGCACTTTCAGTGTATATTTTGTTGTATGTATTGTACTTATTTTTTTCATACCAACAATGTTAATAAAATGATCAAATGCATTCAGTGGCACTCATAATTTCTCTTATTTTCACCGAAAAAATGTGGTTAGTGGAAATTCTGATTGTTACCATAGCCACATTGGCTGGTGATCAAAAAAGTTAATTTAAAACCCTGATGACAACCGAAAAAATCGGCAGGACTTTCCAGGTTAGCCTATCTATATTTGCCTATAAACCCAGCGCTGCGCTAAGGGCCACTGTGAGTAACAGTGGTATGGTGTCGACACCATATGGCCGCACTGGAACGTTACTTTGATGCAATTATGGATTTATTTCTAACTGGGAAGACGCATAAAGAGATTTCCAAAACTCTGCAGCAGATGGGAATCCATCCATGTATATTTTGTTGTATGTATTGTATGTTTTTCATGCCAACAATGTTAATAAAATGATCAAATGCGTTCAGTGGCACTCATAATTTCTCTCATTTTCGGTCAGTGCCCCGTTTTTCGATTTGGTTTTTCGATTTTGGTTTCTCAATTGAATAACAAGAAAAACAATCTTTTTCGTTTCTCGTTTTTGGTTTCTCAATTGAATAACGGAAAAACGAATAATTTTTAGTTTTTGGTTTATCAATTGAAAAATGAAAGAACGAATGATACACGGGAGCCATTTACTAATTTGTTTGATCGGCCGTATTATGCATACTGGCACAAGTGAAAAAGAGAGAGAGGGGGAGAGATGTGAAACTATTGGGGGTGTTATTACTTGCGAACACCAGAGGGCAGCAACGACTAGCTTTAAAAAAAATGTTCCTGTGATCTGCAGGCCTACAATCTTGACGACATAGCAGCAGGTTCTTTAGTAGAAGACACACACACACACCAAACTGAAGGCACATGTTGACCGCGTTTGCTAGTTGCTACTTAGTTAATAAATCTTTGATTAACCCAAGTTTCTTTAATATATATTAGAAACATTACAAGATGGGGCTCCAGTGTGTGTTCAAACAAGGCCAAAAGTGCCAGACGGTATCAGTTGAAAAAGACAATCACACCCGTGCAAGAAACACTCCACGCCCCAACCCTCCCTCCCTACTCCCACCTAAATGACCGCTTTCAGTTCTGTTGTACGTTTTAATGAAGTGCATTGAGGCAATCATAGTAAGAAAGTTGAGGTCATGTGGGCTACCTTTGCAGTTTACATAGACACACAACTGACAGAGGCACTGTTGTGGATACTTTTTTCAAAGTTCTGATCATATTCTATGTCCAAATTCAACTTCTTCAAAGTCCAAAAACAGCACGGAGCAGCAACGAGAGGGTTCCCAGGAAAATCTGATTTCCTTTGTCTGTGCTTCACCTTTTATATCCAACAAATTACAACCCTGAACTTTTAAAACAGATCTATTGGCCTACTACAATTGTAAATATCCTATGACTTCTGCTCCAATTGGGCCTTGATGCAATGCCATCGAATATTTTCTGCTGTTTCTGCCACGTTTTTGGGGACTAACCAGGGACCAAACCAGTAACTTGTGCCCAGTTCCTCTATTCTGCCCTACTACATGTGTTTTCCAACACCAGTGCAATCAACCCTGGGTTATAGCCCTTTACCATTGCATGGTGCCATTCATTCTTCACAGGTCACACCCATCAAGTCAAAGTGAATAGTAACTGGTCCAACTCCATGTCCAAGCCCATGGTATCTGTGGAGGAATACAGTCATCACATTTGTCAAACCCTCCCCACACAAATCCAATGACTTAATAACTTTCGTGTAGGCCCATACTATAGCAGTTTGCAGACAGGCAACACAGATGAGACTCAGGAGAGTGAATTAGAGATAATGGTAATGGGAGGGTGTTGCACTTTTCTGCTTCTCTTTTCTCCACTGACTTCTTTACCTTCTCACACTTTCCAATTGTTTAAACAAGTCTCTATACTCTATTATCTCTGTATCCTGCACAAAAGATGACTGTGTACTGTATATAAAACATTCCGGCATATAAATCCACGTATCTCCACACTCAGATCCTGTCACCCTTCCCCAGTCCGCTGCTGTTTTCAACTAACCTATATACTACAACAGCATAATACAATTCCTGAAATTCAGTTATGGCTTTTGATTTTGGAAAGCCACCCCAGGATTTCATTGGCCCCATCTGGCCACTCCTATAAAACATTTCTGGGGGTGCCACTGCTTTTGCCTGTTAATGCCTGCACTGCAGTGAAGAAAACTATACGACAACAATAATGTTTAATGTAACTGGCCCCTCTAACAGAACCTCTGGCCCCAATGTAACTAAGTCAAGTTAACTCTACATTTCATCCAAACTGAATAAAAGTTACATGAGAAAATAATATTGTGTTTTTTTATCAATAAAAAGGGAAGATTTGCTCAATGATTGCCTCAATGCACTTCATTAAAGTGCATTGAGTGCAAAGTTCAGGGGTGTAATTTGTTGGATATAAAAGGTGTAGCACAGACAAAGGAAATCAGATTTTCCTGGGAACCCTCTCGTTGCTGCTCCGTGCTGTTTTTGAGCTTTGAAGAAGTTGAATTTGGACACCGAATATGATCAGAACTTTGAAAAAAGTATCCACAACAGTCTCTGTCAGTTGTGTGTCTATGTAAACTGCAAAGGTAGCCCACATGACCTCAACTTTCTTACTATGATTGCCTCAATGCACTTCATTAAAACGTACAACAGAACTGAAAGCGGTCATTTAGGTGGGGGGAGGGAGGGTTGTGGAGTGTTTCTTGCACGGGTGTGATTGTCTTTTTCAATTTATACCGTCTGGCACTTTTGGCCTTGTTTGAACACACACTAGAGCCCCGTCTTGTAATGTTTCTAATATATATTAAAGAAACTAGGGTTCATCAAAAATTTATTAACTAAGTATCAACTAGCAAAAATGTGCTTCCAGTTTGGTGTGTGTGTCTTCTTCTAAAGAACCTGCTGCTATGTCGTCAAGATTGTAGGCCTACAGATCACAGAAAAAAAAAGAAAGAAAAAATATAGCTGCAAGCAGCGATGCGGGTTCCTCCGCAAAATGGCAAAATATTATAAACATGTACACTGTTGAAGATGGAGAGTTGGACAACAAGAGAGCAAAACTACTTCATGTTTGGCCAACAACAATAGGCTGAATGGGGATTTGAACTCATGAGCATAAATTCACAAGTCAGTCTCTATCCTCTCTGCTACACACCAACTGTTGAGATTGTATGAGTAGAAAGGGCAGAGTATGAGCTTTGGTCAGCTTTGGGACAAAGGTTAAGAAACGGTTGACATTTCAAGGTAAAATTGCATAAAATTGCGCATGGTACATCAGAATGATGTCACCTTGAAGCTAATAAGGTTTGAAAAACCATCAGTCAAAATTATATTTGATTTATTGACACAAAGATATTGAGGCAATGTGGACACTTACATAAATACACCCCTTTCAGACATTTTGTATTGCATTTCTCATTCCATTTCACCCTTTATAAAGACACATCTGCCCGCACACTATCCCCATCCATGCTGTTTCCCTCTCTCCCAGCGCAGGTCATGCCAAAGAAGAAATGCAACACCAGCCGCATGAGGTTTAGATGTAGTCCAAAAATTACCTCCCACAATGAATACATATCAATCGCAACATCGTTTTCAAACTTTCTCAAAGATGGCTTGAGAACCACGGATGTTCACTTTCTTCTTGAGTAGATCTCTTGAATAGCCTCATAGGAAACTGGCTAGGATGCAGACCGGGTAGAATCCACGCCCAGCTCCTTCCGATTGTAGCGGCCGACTCTCTGTTCCCATTAAACTACACGACATGCACACTCAGGGTGACCAACGAGATTATATTAACTAACAAACAATAACATTACGAACGAAGACAACAACTGAAATCCCTCGCATGGCCATTGTAACCGAACTATTTCTAAGACTAAGTATTTAGTTTTTTGACATGCCGCACTGCATGCTGGGTACTCAAGAGGGCCGACAGCTGATTATCTAGCTGTGCTCCGACTGCGTGATATGACGAGATTCTAGTGACACGCTAAGGTCTCTGAGTCTCCTGCATTAACAAGTTCTGCTCGATTAGCAAGCTATTTTTACTTATGTTTTGTTAGCTATTGAATGGTAATGCAAGCTAGCTAAAAACAATGTTAATTAGCTTGGCTAAACTGGTGTTCATAGCAACAGAAATCAACAAATCAGATCAGTCGAACTTTATTCAGAAAGGGTGGGATCTGTATTTTTTACTCTACTCTTAACGCATGACTATGTTTAACTTAATGTCTGCACCTCTCTGTCACCTACTGTCTATGGAGTGGAGGGTGGGGGCTTCATATCCAACAAATTACACCCCTGAACTTTTAAAACAGATCTAATGGCCTACTACAATTGTAAATATCCTATGGCTTCTTCTCCAATTGGGCCTCGATACAATGTCATCTAATATTTTCTGCCTATTCTGCATAGTTTTTGGGGACTTTCCACACCAGCACCCTTTGCCCAGTCCCTCTATTCTGCCCTACTACATGTGTTTTCCAACACCAGTTACAATCAACCCTGGGCAGGGACGGCGCCAGATAATTTTTAATACAGGTGCTGAGGAGGTGCTAGATCATTGACAAGGGGAGCTGTGCAATTATATATACATAAATACAATTAATAAAGAAGCAGTACTTCTTTTGAGTGGTTTTTATTCAGATGAATAATCATTGGATTCAGGTCAAAAGTCTATCACTTGAACTGGTTTCATCACTTAAGACACTCAAAGTCAGCAGCTTGGCATACTGGGACATGGAAAGGATTAAACATTTAGACTTTCATCAACGTAAAAAATGCTGGTTTGTCCTTTTTGATCAATGTCCTCAAAAAAGCTGTCTGCAGAGCTACTGTGTCTGTGGGGTGACTGTCTGTCTCTGGAGGGCTGGCAGGCAGGGGCAAGCAGGCAGGCAGGCGGGCGGGAGGGCAGGCGGGCAGGCCAGCTGAATGAAGCTGTCCAGTTAGAGAGGGATAGTCCAGCAAGGAGTCTGTGATGCTCTCAGCATTCTCTGTTGTTGCTCTCAGCATCCTCTATTGAACTCTGTTGAGCAGGCCTCTGCATGACCCTCCAGACCTGTAAAAGTAAAGAAAGGATCCATGTCAGTTCAGTTACATCCATCTACACTTGACATAAACTACAGTTTTGACTGTGAAATGCAGTGGCATTACTTGAACTTGAATCCAAATGTGTTGACCTGATGGAGACCCATGCAAAGTCACTCAAAACACGGGTTTGATTCCAGGCTCTGGCAAGAGTATTTAGCTCTAAACTGGTCAATATATACACATCTGACAAAAGACCAGCTCGACCCTTGCCTGTAAACAGTGATTCTGACTGTCAGAGACCTTTAAATAGCCTGACTTACTGAAATTGGCAAAACTAGCCTGGCTAACGTAGGTCGCTTTCTCAGGGCATATGACGAATGAAACAGGCTCGCCTTGAAAAAATCAGATATACTGGCTATCTTTAGCAGGCCCTTGTCTACAAAAAGCAGTCCTCCCTGACGTTTTTGGAGTAGAATTGAGTGAAATACAAAATTGTTTACACACTGCCAGTGGGCGAGCCGAGTCTGACTCTGAGGCTAACGTCAAAACAATGTACCCCCGGGACGCAGTATCACTCCAATTGCAAGTCCACAAATCACAAAAATAATCGGAGCATCTGGCTAAAAGCACAATTCCCACATCTCCTAAAGGCTGCCCTCCTCAACCTTTTTCGTGTAGACCTAACTGTAAAATGGTGAACTTATGAACATGACGCGACCAAAACATGGCTGCCGCCTAAGCCTATGCGGTCTCCCTGGCACATAGGCTTATTACAAAGACTTTCACGCCCCAAATCAAAATTCTGAGCTGACAGGTCTGTGGGGGATTGCTTTTTCTCCCAAAGGCTGCCCTCCTCGACCTTTTTGATAAACAATTCGCCGAGATGCAAAATGATTCACTAATTAAAAACACAGAGGAAAAAAGATAGAGCTAGCTACTTTTCGAGTTCGGTTTTCCGTCACTTCAGACTCACGATCTAACGGTCTAAAAGTGCTAAAACCTTCACCATAATTCAAGAGTAGTGTACTTTCACGAACCCAATCATTGATTCTAACTTAAAATGTGTAAAAATAGGTGATATGACTTACCGATTACCGATTCCAGTTGAAAACAACAATAGCCGCCGAATTTTTTTTAATATTCGTAACGGCGAGCTGCAATTGGAAGCGAAATGAAACAGGAGCTAAAAACCGAGGGTGGGGGCTTGGTCAGCACACAATTTCAAGAAAGGATGTGTGTGCGTCTCGCCAAGCTTGCGCGTGTGTCAAGTAGGGGTGACCACCTGTCCCGCTTTGCGCTGTATCGCACAGCATTTTCAATATGGGACGTGCGGGACAAGGGGTGAAAATGCTGTGCGACACAACGCAAAGCGGGACAGGTGGTCACCTTAGTGTCAGAGAATGTCTAATATAGAGAGAACTGCCACTCTCGGGAAACTCCCGGGTTCTGAACTGGTTGCAGTTCCACTTTAGTTCCATATGAGGGCGCTAACGGTCGAGTGCAGAATGAATGGAGGTCTATGGAGCTATACCCCTCAAAATCCACTTTTCTCAGGATATAATTTTTTGTCTAGTAATTTGAATTCTGAATTCGAATGGGGAGGCAAAAAAAAATATAGCTGCAAGCAACGATGCGGGTTCCTCCGCAAAATGGCAAAATATTATAAACATGTACACTGTAGAAGATCGAGACTTGGACAACAAGAGAGCAAACTACTTCATGTTTGGCCAACAATAATAGGCTGAACGGGGATTTGAACTCATGAGCATAAGGTTACTAGTCAGTCTCTCTAGCCTCTCTGCTACACTCCAACTGCTGAGATTTTATGATTAGTAAGGGCTGATTATTAACTTTTTATAGGATACTGAAACTCTTCTTGAGTTGATCTCCTTCCAGACTCTTAGTCAATGCACAACAAACAATAGTCATGTGGGCAACTGGGCTAGGGCAGCACTCATATTCAGCTCCTTGCGAGAATAGCCTGTGACAGTACAGCAGCCGACTCTCTGGTCCCATTAAACTACACAACATGCACAATCAGGGTGACCAACAAGATTATATTAACTAACAAAAAATAACATTACAAACATCTAACTGAACGAACACAACAACTGAAATCCCTTGCACGGCTGTTGTAACCAACTATTTTCCACAAGTCTTTGTGTTTTTTGATATGCCGCACTGCATGCTGGGTACCCAAGGGTGCTGACGCTGATTATCTAGCTGTGCTCCGACTGCGTGATATGAGTATTCGTTTTTGGTCAGCTTTGGGACAAAGGTTAAGAAACGGTTGACATTTCAAGGTGAAATTGTGCATGGTATTTCAGAATGATGTCTGCCTGTTTAACTAAACAAGTAATCAAAATTATGACAGGCCAAAAGACTGTGCCTCGAAACGAACCTGTGGCCTTATGCTTTGCAGTACAACGCTTCAACCCATTGAGCTAACCGCAAGGCTGAGAAATTCTGATCAGTTTCTGTCCCCCGAAAAAAAGATGTATATCCTGTAGCATGGCTTGTTCGATTCGGCCAAAGCTTAAACAGCTGTAATTCAATGATATTTTGACATATCAAGGTGAAATTGCGCATGGTACTTTAGAACGATGTCATCCTGTTTAACTAAACATGTATTCAAATTAAGATAGACTCTGTGTTGCTGGATTTGAACCTACGACCTTGTACTTTGCAGGTCACCGTTCCAGCTCGTTGAGCTATTCTCAGTGTTGAGTATTGGCATGTTCAGTTACTCTACAAAAAAAGCTGTTTCTCCAATGGCGAGCATTGTCAGATTTGGTCCAAGTTCAAACAGCTGTAATTCAGTCATATTTTGACATATCAAGGTGAAATTGTTTATGGTACTTCATGGGCGTGTCACCTTAAAGCCTATTAGGTTTGAAAACCCATCATTCAAAATGAACTTTGATTTAGTGACACAAACATATTGAGGTAATGTGGAAATTTACATAAATACACCCCTTTCAGCTATTTAGTATTTTATTCAATTGCTATAAGTAACGTTTTTAAATACGTCAATGATACATATCTGTACAAAATCTCAAGTTAATTAGACCTTTGGTTCAAGAGAAGAGGAATTTTGAAGTTTTTACCAAATTATCACTCTACAGGAAAATCTATCAGGCGGACCTTATGGGTCCTTGAGGATTTTTTGTTCACCATGAGAAATAAGGCATGCACACCAAGTTTCAGAAGAATTTGAGCAATGGGGTGGAAATGCTATCACTTTGAAAATCGGACATTTGGGCGTCGCCTGTGGCGCCCCCTATGATCTGATGTGGGCCAGTCTGTGTTTGGGCCGTAGTTGTGGCATGTTGTATCAATATGCCAAATTTCAAAACTTTTTACCAATGTGTTCATGAGATAAATTACTAGAATAATAATAATAATAAATATAACTGCAAGCAGCGATGCGGGTTCCTCCGCAAAATGGCAAAATATTATAAACATGTACACTGTCGAAGATCGAGCGTTGGACAACAAGAGAGCAAAACTACTTAATGTTTGGCCAACAACAGGCTGAATGGGGATTTGAAATCCTGAGCATAAGGTTACAAGTCAGTCTCTGTATCCTCTCTGCTACACACCAACTGTTGAGATTTTAGGAATAGAAAGGACAGAGTATTAGCTTTGGTCAGCTTTGGGACAAAGGTTAAGAAACGGTTGACATTTCAAGGCGAAATTGCATGAAATTGTGCATGGTATTTCAGAATGATGTCATCCTGTTTAGCTAAACAGATAATCAAAATTATGACAGGCCAAAAGATAATGGCTGGATTCCAACCTACTACCTTATACTTTACAGGTCACCATCCCAGCCCATTGAGCTATTCTCAGTGTTGAATATTGTCATGTTCAGTTACTGTATAAAAAGGTAAGCTGTTTCTCCTGTGGTAAGCGTTGTTAGATTCAGCCAACGTTGAAACTGCTCTAATTCAATCATATGTTGATATACCAAGGTGAAATTGTTTATGGTACTTCAGAGTGATGTCATCTTGAACCCTATTAGGTTTGAAAAACCATCATTCAAAATGACATTTGATTTAGTGACACAAACATATTGAGGCAATGTGGACATTTACATAAGTACACCCCTTTCAGCCATTTTGTATTTGATTCAACTGTCTTAAGTAACGTTTTTAGATACATCCATGATACATATCTGTTCAAAATTTCAAGTCAATTGGAGCTTTGGTTCAAGAGAAGAGGAATTTTGAAGGTTTTCCCAAATTATCACTGTACAGGAAAATCCATCATGGCGGACCTTATGGGTCCTTGAGGCTTTTTTGTTCCCCATGGGAAATGAGGCATGTACACCAAGTTTCAGAAGAATTGGAGCAGTGGGGTGGAAATCCATCACTTTGAAAATCGGACTTTTGGGCGTGGCCTGTGGCGCCCCCTATGGTCCGATGTGGCCCATATTTGGTGTGGGGGTACCCACTTGGATGTAGTATCAATGTGCCAAATTAGAAAATTTATGACCAGGGACTTTTTGAGATATTGGGGCGCAAGGAGAAGAAAAATAATAATAAGAATAAGAATACCAACAATAATAATAGGTTCCCTCCTACCGGAGGAACCTAATAATACCAACAAACACAATAGGGTCCTCCTGACGGAGGAACCCTAAATACACACCGCTGGGTGCTAGATTTTTTTAAAGTCGCCTTTCTGTTCTAAAAAGCCTTTTAAAATGTCATTGACGTCATACATATTGTACGGCCCGAGATACTGCTTGACGGCAAGCTCTGGTTACTTCCACTTTTCTCTCGAGGCATCGACAACACAGCTGACAGGTTAGGCTCTCCCTGTCAATACACATGCTAGAAAGAGTTTTGGTTTGCTAATGTTGTTGCTAATGTTGCTAATGCTCTGTCATTCTGGTTCTGCTTCGGATGCCATCAAGCGTGATCTTTGGTCATAGTCAGTCCTTCACTAACCAATCAGCATTCGTTATCAGAATGCTAGCGTGTTGTGGGCAACAACGACTTACCCTGTAAGAAATTGAAAGGACATAAGTACTCGTTCATTCAACTTTCGACCTGTAATCCATGTTGAACATGCAAAAACTACAATCAAATCAGAGATTTCTCGACGACAATCAGGTGAAAGAGACAAATTTAGCCGTTTAGCTCCATAGACTCTTATTCATTCTGCACTCGACCACGATCACTCCCAGTGGAACTCTGGTGGAACTGCAACAAAATTCGGTACAATGGGGCTTAATAGGGAGTGGCCAGGCTCTCCTTAACCCTTGTGCTGCCTTCGGGTCACATGACCCAAAGGTTCATAACGAACCATCGTTGTGTTTACCCAATTTTACCCAATACAAAAACAAATAAAAATAATTTTCTTTTAACCTTCGCAATGTGGAGGGTCTGAGACAGCCTGACGGTTAAAAGAAAATGCTTCACTTTGTTTTTGTATGCGGTAAAGTTGTCACAATACGACGGTGGGTAACAATGACTGATGGGTCAGAATGACCCGAAGAGAACACAAGGGTTAAACAGGCTCTGCTAGTGTCAAGGGGCAGGATGAGTCTGAGAATTTGGAGAACGCGCGCTATGGAGCAATTCAATTGAATTCAATCATATATTGACATATCAAGATGAAATTGCGTATGATACTTCAGAATTATGTCATCTTGAAGGCACAAAGGTTTGAAAAACCATCAGTCAAAATTATATTTGATTTATTAAAACTCGTTTCCAGGTCCACTTTACAGGATCTTTAACCTTTGTCCCAAAGCTGACCAAAGCTAATACTCAAATCACACAGTCGGAGCAAAGACTTGTGGAAAATAGTGCGGTTACAACAGCCGTGCGAGGGTTTTCAGTTGTTGTGTTTGTTCAGTTAGATGTTTGTAATGTTGTTGTTTGTCAGTTAATATAATCTTGTTGGTCACCCTGATTGTGCATGTTGTGTATTTTAATGGGACCAGAGAGTCGGCTATCTTACTATCAGAGGCTACACTCGGAAGGAGCTGGATGTGGGCTGTACCCTAGCCAGTTGCCTATGAGGCTATTCTTGAGATCTACTCAAGAAGAAAGTGAATATCCATGGTTTTCAAGCTATCTTTGAGAAAGTTAGAAAACAATGTTGCGGTTGATATGTATTAATTGTGGGAGGACATTTTTGGACTACATCTAAACCTCATGCGGCTGCTGCAGCATTTCTGCTTTTGGCATTTTGACCTGCGCTGGGAGAGAGGGAAACAGCATGGATGGGGATAGTGTGCGGGCAGATGTGTCTTTATATAGGATGAAATGGAATGAGAAATGCAATACTAAATGTCTGAAAGGGGTGTATTTATGTAAGTGTCCACATTGCCTCAATATCTTTGTGTCAATAAATCTAATATAATTTTGACTGATGGTTTTTCAAACCATCAGTACCATGCGCAATTTTATGCAATTTGACCTTGAAATGTCAACCGTTTCTTAACCCTTGTCCCAAAGCTGACCAAAGCTAATACTCTGCCCTTTCTATTCATACAATCTCAACAGTTGGTGTGTAGCAGAGAGGATAGAGAGACTGACTATAACCTCATTTTCATGAGTTAAAATCCCCATTCAGCCTATTGTTGTTGGCCAAACATTAAGTAGTTTTGCTCTCGTGGTCCAACTCTTGACCTTCTACAATGTACATTTTTGTAATATTTTGCCATTTTGCGGAGGAACCCGCATCGCTGCTTGCAGCTATATTTAGGGTTCCTCCGGTAGGAGGAAACCTTTTGTTTTTGTTAGTATTCTTATTATTAGGGTTCCTCCGGTAGGAGGGAACCTATTGTTTTTGTTAATATTCCTATTATTATTATATTTCTCCATTAAATGGCTCAATAGCTCAAAAAGTCCTTGACCCGATTTTTTCTCATTTGGCCCAATGATACAACAGGTCACTCACTACTTTCAGACCGCTAATGGCCCATGTACGCCCATAGGTGGCGCTATAAGCCACGCCCAAAGTCTACGTGATTTCCCCAGCGCCCCATTATTCCAAAATGCCTGAAAATTGTTATACATACCTTATTTCTCATGGGGAACAAAAAAGCCTCAAGAACCCATAAGGTCCGCCATGATAGATTTTGCTGTACTGTCCAAATTTGGTACAACCTTTAAAACCCTTCTCCTCGTGAACCATAGATCCAATCGACTTGAAAATTGTTACAGATTTGTAAAACACATGTCTTTCTATAGGGTCCAATTGAATAAGGAATGCAAAATGGCTGAAAAAAGTGTATTTAAGTAAATGTCCACATTGCCACAATATCTTTGTGTTAAGTTCGCCACACCACAGAATAATGTGTTATTAACTACCCATCCAAATTCGAATGAAAAAATAACACCGACAAGTTTGTTAAATTAGGCTTTGAAATCGAGAAAAAATCAGCAGTCTTCTCTGCTTGAGACTGGGGGGGCGTGTCGCCTGAAGGAGCTGAAGCTCCGCCCCTCGCTGCCTAGTGCCTACCTCCGACCCAGATAATGGACGCTATGTCAAGCCGAACAAAACCGTATAGAATTAGAATTTATTTGTTCAATGAGTGAAACATACAGATGCATATAAATGAAATGTTCCCCTGAGCTGTAACAGTAAAAATGGACACCAGAGACAGCAGACAGTGAGCTCTCCAACTAGGCTACTTCTAACACATTAGCTGCCATATCACCAAAATACCATCATTCTACACAGAGTAGCCTAATATCAATTTAGCGGTTTGCACTAACTCATAGCAGAGATACCTCTGGAAAAGTTATCTAGTATAATTATAACAAGCACACAGAACTGAGTGATGAACTGCTGGCGGCGGTGGATGGTCCAGGTGCGACCGGAGGATGAACGGCCGGAGGGGCGATGCTCGGTACGGCTCCGCGCTGCAAGAGAAGCCGTGTGTTTGTGAACCCCGTCTGTCTCTGGTCCATGTTAAAACTGTCCGCCGTGAAATGGTCAGTGCAGAGGCGGCTGTTGGAGTTTATCCGAAGCTTTCCATGAGCGTGGCTCTTCACAAAATCTATCCACCTATTTTTCCTTTCATTATCAATAGGGAACTTAGATGGCGTTGCAGCGCAGCTGGATTTCTTGCATCCAGGGAAGATGCAGTTGTGGGTGGTGGGAGACATCCTGAAGCTAGCTAGCTATCTGATGTAGGCTACAATAACAGTACAGCAGGAGGAGCCATTCAGTGATCTGGCGTAGATAGGGCGAAATGACGTAGATAGGGCATTTTTTGGCTCCGCCCATTAAAACCTGATCTGAAAACGGAAGAGAAACTGTTCTTCGGTTTAACTCCACATTTCAGTGTGACAAAGTCTTAGCGCTTTGCACATGCTTTCAGGAACTCATTTCACACGTATATAATGTACTTAGAAGCAAAACATGGAATTTACTTTACAGGATCTTTAAGAAACGGTTGACATTTCAAGGTGAAATTGCACATGGTATTTCAGAATGATGTCATCCTGTTTAACCCTCGTGCTGCCTTCGGGTCACATGACCCAAAGGTTCATAACGAACCATCGTTGTGTTTACCCAATTTTACCCCATACAAAAACAAATACAAATAATTTTCTTTTAACCATTCCAATGTGGGGGGTCTGAGACAGCCCGACAGTTAAAAGAAAATGCTTCACTTTGTTTTTGTATGAGGTAAATTTGTCACAATACGACGGTGGGTCACAATGACTGATGGGTCAGAATGACCCGAAGATAACACAAGGGTTAACTAAACAGATAATCAAAATTATGACAGGCCAAAAGACTGTGGCTGGATTTGAACCTGACCTTGCTCCTTGCAGTGCACTGTCTTAGCCTACTGAGCTATTCTCAGTGTTGAGAACCATTGTGGTCAGTTATTGTATAGAAAAGTGAGCTATTTGTCCTGTGGCAAGCATTATAAGATGTGGCTGAAGTTTAAACAGCTGTAATTCAGTGATCTTTTGAGATATCAAGGCAGAAGCAGGCAGGGCAGGCCAGTTGGATGAAGCTGTCTTGGGGGCAGGGCTGAAGAGAAGCTGTCCAGCTAGAGAGGGGTAGTCCAGCAAGGGGTCTGTATTGCTCTCAGCATCCTCTGTCGCATCCTCTGTTACACTGAGCGTCCTCTGTTGTTGCTCTCAGCATGCTCTGTTGCACTCTGTTGAGCAGCCCTCTGCATGACCTGTAAAAGTGAAGAAAGGGTCCATGTCAGTAGTGAAAAATGAAGCTTTTTCCATTTACATGTAACCGATGTAAATTTGTTTTATGTATGTTCACCAAAATTTGAGTTTGTGTTGTAAGAATCCACTATTTGAGGTATTTTATGTTATTTTATCACACATTAGATATAGGGACCTTTATTTTGATAGCATGTGAAATGCATGCAACTTTTTTATAGCGTCATAGCAACGCCTCTCGTTCTCTTGCGCTGTACATGCAGGACGAAGGAGAGCGGTTTTTCTGAAATGCTCCGGAGAATTTACTTTGAATCTTGTAAAATATTTCATTGAGCAAATGCAAATAATTCATTGTCATGTGCATAAGCATTTTTCTGTGGTACTTAAGCTGGCTACATATATATTTAGTTAGATATACGATTTATAAATTGGTTCCTTTCTAACTCTGCTAGCAAACGTTGACAGTGTGTGTTTCGCTTGTTTTGTCTAGAGCTGAGAGCAAAAACCGTGTATGACGCTGACTGTTTTTATTTTACCTCTGAACAGGTATGTGGATTTACTGTGTAGTGTTTTGGATTGTTTTCATGATAATTGTTGTGGGTTCTTTGTGTTTTGTGGGGTATGCTCTTTCTACATTACCACATGGATGCCATGGATTCAGTGGCGAAACCACCGGGGTGGCAGCTGCCACCCTAAAAAAAATGCTTGCCACCCAGGTTGTCAGAAGTGTCTCCTATAATATACTATACATTTATTGAATTGTATTATATTTTTGCTATTTAAGCTGTTGATCTCTTTGGTAACTTGTTCTAAAATCTTTAAGTTCCCCCTCCCCTGTAAAATGGTTGAGTCCATGAGTCCGCTTTGCTCTCTTGTCACCGTGGTTGCCTATCTCCCACTCCATTCCAGTGAAGAAAGAAATGGTTGGAAAGCATTTGAGAAGCCAAAAACAAACTGGAGACATGCCTACTGTAGGCTTGCAGTGATGAAAGAAGGTACAGTATTGCTGAATCGTGAATCAAGAAATTGTGAAGGGTGGTCATATGTGATAGACAGTTCAGTTGTAATTTCAATCGTTTATTTAATTGCTAGCTTGCAAAAGTTGGTAGATTACAGTAGCTAGCTCGCTATACAGCTTGCTTGTGCTACAGTAACTACTGTAGCTTTGAAGTCTACCACTGTCAGGCTTAGCTAACCAACGTCTTACTAATGTCTTTAGTACAGTAAGGTGGACTGACATAAAATGTTATAGCAGTTTTTTCTCAGTTTTTATTTTCATTACGTATGTAACCTAACTGTTAAGCTATTCCGAAATCAGATTTTAGATACCACTAACCGTTTTCTCACAAAAAGCCTTTTTCTGGCTGTTTTTAAGGTACTCCATCATGTAGCCTACAGTAAACTGTAAGGTACTTTTATCACACAAATAAAAGTACCCCCCGGAATAAAAGTACCCCCCGGAATAAAAGTACCCCCCGGAAAATTGCCAAATCAGCATGCAAACTGTGTCCATATGCTATCAAAATGTGTTCCTACCAGTGTAAGTGCGCATCTTTTACTGTCACTTGCAATCAGGAATAGAAATGGACAGAAAATATACCATTGCTAGGTAAAAACTTCAGCACTTGTAGTTTGGAAATACATAATCATTGTTAGAAAATTTCAAAAAGAGGCTGTCTGTTTACAAATATATGGTAGTACTTTTCCTCAAAAACTTACAGTCAACATGACTGCAACATAACATGAAAACCACTGGAAATACATAGTTATTACAAAGGAAAAAAAGAGGCTGTCTAGTTACAAACATACATGTACTAGTACTATCACTTTTCCTAAAACAGCTTACAGTCAACATGACAACCACTACAAAATAAAGCATTGCTAGGAAAATACTTCAATGCCTGTAGCTTGGAAATACATAGTAAAAAATCTGTCAAATAACAAACATGTCATGACTACTGGTATACCTCAACAAACTTATAGTAGACACGACTGATGCGCAGCACAATTGCAGGTTCTGTGATATTTCTAATGATATAATCTCGCAGCACCTCATATTCCGCGTCTTGTGCGGCATGCAATCCTGAACTTGCACCAGTACTAGTTACACCTTCAAAGTATCTAACAGCAAGCCCAGCCCCTTCCCCCCGTACAACTACAGCTGGCATTTCGAGAGTGCCATATCTCACTAGCACATGGTCATCAACATTCAGCAACACAGGTGTGTTGTCTGTACTGGGTAGAGACACAGGTGTCGTGCCGGATGTGGAAGCTGTGACAGGTGTCGTGGCGGATGTGGAAGCTGTGACAGGTGTCGTGCCGGACGTGGAAGCTGACATGGGAATCACAGTGGTTGATTCAACCAAACTCTGTACAAGATCGGAATTCGACTTTAGGCGGTGTTTCACACCGTTGCGTGCCTTGGCATACGCAGATCTCATATGGCAGAGATGTGGCAGCATCAGGGTGGATGTCTCTTTGCCATATGTGTTCAGCACTTTTGCCAGCTCATTCAGGAACTTCCCATCCTTGTTAAGGCTCTGATCAGTTGTGTCAGTTGGCAGTCTGTAGATACCCTGGTCGTGGTACTACTGACGGTAGGTACTGGTGCTGGCACTTGATCTGGGGATAGCGCTACTCCTTCATCTTCATCCTCCGCCTCAAATTCAAGATCAATGTTGAATTCGAGCTCCCCATCTTCTGTGTCCAGTAGCTCATTCCCTTAATCTATAGACCAATTATTAACCTACGTCACACGACTGTCAAGCGGGCTCAAGTGCGCATGTCGGTTGCAAAAGACAATGTCGTGTTGTGCTGTTGGGTGCCAAAATCGGTATTATTTAAACAGTGATCTTAAGTTTTACAGAATACCATCAGCTCACAATTCTTTTTATGCCAACCGCAGACGTCTTTGGTTGCAAGCCCTCAAAAGAGTCGATTGGAACGAAGACCTTATTAAAAATGCCAGACTCTGCAGTGCACACTTCATATCAGGTAAGTTAACATTACACTAAATCAGACATGTCACTCGGTTTGGCTTACAACAACAAAATAATGGTAAAGTTGTACGCATATCTAACAATAGAACACAGAATAATGTACAAGTTCTAGCTAACTTACCTTAAATTGTGTTACGTTGTCTTGCTAGTAATTAACCTGAAGACTACAGTAGCTAGTCTAACTCAGGCTAAAGTTAGCTGTTACACTATCGTAGCTACTGTCAATAACTAGAATACTCTTGTTTTTGGACAGGAGAGGTATCCATGGACTACAATAGTCCCGACTTTGTACCTTCTGTCTTTTCCTACTCTACCAAGTGTGAAATAAGCGGCAATACAAAACTTGAGAGGTAACCATTTTCACTTATTTAGTTGCTAACTGGGATCACATTGCATGCATAAAAATGCAGAGAATGTATGGCAAGTAATGTCACATCGTTTTTAGATAATTTGTTAGACCAGATTTTTTTGTCTGCATTGTCTTGTGAAGTCCTGTTGAGGTATGCTATGTAACTTACACTTGACTTGGTTTTGGTACCTGATAACCTCTATGATCTACCAAGCAACTAAACTGTTTTGGACTGACAGTTTGCCTTCATCTCTGAGTACCAGATTTAAGAGGAAAAGAAAGAGGGAAGAAACCACCCACAGACCACCAGATGATGTACAGCAATCCAAAGAAGCTAGTGATGAGGTTGCATCAGAATCTTCAGGAGCTTGCCTGTCGTCAGATGACTGCAGAATGGAGCCTGGTGCTGGTCCTTGCACTGGTAAGAACTTCTA
The DNA here is from genome assembly GCF_963692335.1 of Osmerus eperlanus. Classification (NCBI taxonomy): domain Eukaryota; kingdom Metazoa; phylum Chordata; class Actinopteri; order Osmeriformes; family Osmeridae; genus Osmerus; species Osmerus eperlanus. The sequence goes on from NC_085034.1 coordinate 12,982,955, forward strand.
ATATCTTAACTAATGTAGGGCAGTCATTGTTCGGATGAATCAGATCCTGTTTATATATTGTTCAATACAGCAGAACTGTGTTGTGAATGAAGTTAACCCTTTCACACGTAGGTTCTAAATTCCTTGACTGGTCTCCCAGAGTGAGTTTTTTATGCGCGTGAGTTTGGATCAATCTCAACGTTCCAGAAATTGATTATGACACATTAAAATTGAATTGCTATACAATTTCAGTATTTCTCGGTTCGCATTTTCCATTGACCTAGTTTGCACCCCGTATTAGTGACGAATACTCCATTCATTGGTTGTTTTGTTTATCCACCTTCTCGTTACGTATTTCTTCCGCTTCAGGGGACTGGCGGAAACCTTCAAAGTAGATATTTTGGCTATTATTCTGGTGACTGAAGTATTTGTATAACTCAAATTATACCACCCATATAGTTTGCACGATACTGAGATGAAAGCATGAACTGTTGTGTTTCACGAGGTGATGTTTTTGCCAAACTAGCTAGCTCGTAGTGTAGTAAAGAGTCAATCAACAAGTTAGCTGTTGCTAATTTACTAGGCTATGTTACGTTGTTTGTGTGGTCGGATTATAACGAATACAAAATAATTCGGATACATCCAGTCAGTCTAATTTGATTGCTATGCATCGTTTTGTTTTTAGCTGGCTTCCATCTCGTAAACTTTCTGAGTTGGCAACGCAGCCAGTGTTCACAAAATAAGTTACTGGATGGAAGCCAGCTAAACGAAAACAAAACGATACATTACAATCCTAGTAACACGCTAGACTGACTAGATGCACTTGCATTACTTTGTTATAATCCTACTACACAAACTACGTAACATAGCCAAGTAAATTAACAGCAACTGTTGATCGTCAACCAAATTGAGCTATAGGCGAGACTGGAACATGACTCCCAGACACCTCGGCGAAAGGCGATCAAGCAAGCTCATGCTGCTTGGATACCTTCAAACCTTTTTTGGTTGGCTTCAATTTATCTGGGAAACTTTTCTGGTGAGTAGATTATTTATACCCACAAAATATACACCTACCTGTGGCATGATATTGAGACGAAAGCATGACCTGTGGTTGTTTTCCACTATCTGATGTTTTTGTTAGCTAGCTCGTAGTAAAGGGTATTATTCAGGTAACTAGCGATTACTAACTTGCCATGTTTAGTCCAATTAAAGCAAACACAACAATTCAGACATCCATTCTATATTGATGGCTATGTTTTGTGATCTCTTGCTACCATCTACTGTCATTAATTTCCGTGTTGATAGAAAATGTATTCCTCATTTATTGTCAGGCCACAGTTCAAGCAAAAATGAGAGGCAAGTGTAATTTGTTTGGAAAATCTGGGCTAGGGCTAGTTGATGGACGACATGTAGAATAAACCAGACTTTATGCTTATTCAATCTAACAACCTATTGAAATGACAAGACAGCAATGTATGACTGTAATGTTTCATAGGGTAATGAAACGCACCACTTGTCATACCACTTGATTGCCTGCTGTTGACCGTTTTCTATATATTGAACATCTCCCTTTCTAATTTTACAGGTGAATGTTGGCCCGCACAGGCCCCGTTCCAAGAGACAGAAAATGACAGCACTGCTGTACAAATTGTCCATGTATAGTACATGGCCTTCTCTCAGGTGTCGGGCAAGTACGGTCAGCACAAAGTGACCATTCCTTGCTGAACATCAACGAGACCGTCGAACACCTAATTCCTTGATGTACCAGCAGCATGTTTATTTTTTGCAAAGGCTGACAGCCCATCTCCCATCCCACATCCTCACCACATTGCATAGAGGGACTATAGAGAGCATCCCGAGGAGCTGCATCACGGCCTCCAGAGGACAGTGAGGACAGCTGAGAAGATAGTCAGGATCTCTCTTCCCTCACAAACACAAACGCTGCACCCCCAAAGCCACACGCATTGTGGACAAACCCATGCACCCCCAGGCTCCTGTACATCATCACTCCACTCTTTTTTTTTGCATATGGCTGCTACCTCAATAACTGATGTCCACATATGATTTTAGTAGGTTATGTTTACATTCACAGTTTCCCTTGCACTAGCCTACTTGTTTACATTCAGAGTATCCCCACTTATTGGTGTCTTGAGGCATTTGTCACAAATTGGATCTTGTCTTGTTGGACCAATCTTTTTTTACCTAATTCTACGTAGTTGTTGTAGTTGTCTAGGTCCTGGAAGAATGTTGTTTCATTTCATTGTGTACTGTAAGTATATGATGACAATAAATGCCAGTTGACTTACATTTACATTTACTCATTTAGCAGACGCTCTTATCCAGAGCGACTTACAGTAAGTACAGGGACATTCCCCCGAGGCAAGTAGGGTGAAGTGCCTTGCCCAAGGACACAACATCATTTGGCACGGCCAGGAATTGAACTGGCAACCTTCAGATTACTAGCCCGATTCCCTAACCGCTCAGCCATCTGACTTGTCATGACAACAGACCCAGAAATCCCAAGGCCTTCATGATCCTGGATGTCCATAGTGGATCCTGGCCTAAATATAGCCAGTACATCACACAACTCAAACATGCTGTACCTTTTTGCCGATATGTTGACGGAAGCCTTGCCTACCCCTACACAGCATCAAGGTTTTAAATAATTTGTATATATTTTTTATAGCTGTGTGCTGAATGTTTGTGGTAATGATATTCCTTGATATGTAACGTGACAATGACGAGATTGTATCCTTTCCTGGACATGTACCTGAAATGAGTAAAGGGATACTGTGGTAAAAATTAAGAAACGTGTTTGTGTGGGTTTTTTAACTTACTAAAATATTTATTAAAATAACTTAGTACTGTCATTACTGTTCCGATTTTCAAATATTCACACAAGTGAATCCACAGTGAATGGATATGATATATTATCGTAGTGTAGCTGTCGACAAGCTAACTTGGCTAATACCGATAATGTAGGCTGCCATGTTTTTTTGTTTTGATCAGTACTCAATGCATTGTGGGTGTCAAAGGGTCAACGAGATAACCTACTCTTCTCACGAGAAAATACTGAGGTGTACGGGGTCAAGTGGTACATCATCAAGGGTCATGTCTGTTGCCGGAACACAAAAAGAAATCAAAGATGGCCTCTAGTAGCTCACAACGAGACGAAAGACAGACGCTTGTCGGATGTTTTGGATGCATATTTGTGAATGTATATCTATTATTTCGATCTCTGGTTGGTTATACAATAGTAAAATGTGTTGAAACGTTCAACACATTTACTAGGTGATGTGAGTAAAGCGTGAGTTATGTTTGGTTAGCTGTTAGCTAACATTAGCTAAACTAAATTGTCTGAACGATTTCATATAGTTAGATAATAAAGGTAAACTTTCTCCAAATATACAGTGTATGTATATTATTTCGATCTCTGGTTGGTTATACAATAGTGAAATGTGTTGAAAGTGATAACCAAGTCAAGGAAAACGGATTATATCATGGTTTACTAGGTGCAGTGAGTGAAGCGTGAGTTATTTTTTGGTTAGCTGTTAGCTCACATTAGCTAAACTAAATTGTCTGAACGTTTTCATATGGATAAGGTTAACTTGTAAAGGTAAGGTAAACACATGTTCATAATATACATGTAGGCTAATGTTGAACTCTCTATTGTGACGCGTTCTGTCGAATGCCCCTAAAGGAGCCTTCGTTTTGATGGACTTTGGAGAAACAATTTTGAGGAAAAAAAGAATAATGCTTAATAATGAAAAGTGTGCATTTGGAAAATGTGTTTGACTTTGTGCATACGTATATCCAAGTTGTGCATTACAAAGTTGTAGATGCTTGCATACATATATAAAGGTTTTGCAATTTTCCGTGCATACATATACCAAGTTTGGTGTTTTCAAGAGGAGTTTTGACCTCTAGCATACGCATGTGTTTTATTAGAAAGAATGTGCATTGGCAAATGTTTTTAAGAAAGTGCTTGCATAATATTTTAAAGAATGTTAAGAAATAGCTTGAAAATGTTTTAGAACCATTTTTTACCTTTTTTAATTTTAAACACTTTGTAGATGTACATCTTAAAATGGATATGTAGAATTGCTAATGTGTAAAAGTTTAAGGCAGAATGTTTCAGTATGACAGATGCAGAGGATGTGGTTAGGAAATGCTTGAATAGATGAAACCACATTTGACTTTTTGGAGAATACAGGAAACGTGTAGACAGATACCTGTGTCATGTATGGCCCAAAGTCTAGACAGGGCCATCACGTATTGAAAGATAAGAATGAAAGTTGGGGGTGAAGAGAGCACTCTGAGTTGTACTTCTTGAGTCGTGAGTCGAGTAGTCGAGGTTTTTTCCTGATCCTGTTTTTTTTGTAGAGTGTCCACCTGTGCCTATTTTAGCAAAGAGCTTCTTTTTTGTCAGTTGTACTGCTGTTTTATTAGTGACCCAGGGTCCGCGTTTTCTTATTTTCTTTGTCGGCCTTAGTAAAGGAGGTTTAGCTTACCTTTTTCTTTTTACACTTTTGTTTCTGTTCCAATAATCTGCCAATAAAAATTTGAAAAGACAGTCGTTGCCCTACCGCCCATTTGTGCGCCCCTCGCTCGAGACCAAGGGATCCACTCAGCGCCCCACACCTAGACTCAGGTGAGTTCCCCGGGAATCGCGACCAGTCATTTAGGCACGAAAACTGCCCAGCTGGTGTTCACACGAAACAGGGTCTTGAAGTGTTCGTCTGTTCAGACACATATACTCTCTCGATAGGTGCGGTGTTGCGTCTCACAGATAAACTGACGGGGGGAATAAGGGCGGACGAGGGCCCTTGAACGTTTTTGTTATCGGGTGGGAAGGGCGTTGTAACCGGGAGGGAAACGTAGCCAAGGAATAAGTGATCGATAAACTATGATGTGTTGCCCAAAAAAGGGCCTATAAACATTTGCTGCTATAAAAGATCTCTTGAGGTTTGCGTTCGGAGGCCCCCGGTGAGCGTCTGTGACATCGTGGTTTGGTTGGGTGCGGAGGTTCCTTGCCGGGAGGGAGGGAGCCTCAGACTAACTCGTAGCCAAGCGTGTGTTCTCCGCACACGTAGCCTATGCAAATTTGTGAGACCCCGGGCGTGAGTTGGGTGGCGTAGCGAGGCGTAACAATATTATATTATATATATTTGTTGCCGGGGGACCAGCACCCTGGTCAGCGTCCTCGAGTCCCCACACGATCGTTCGACATGGCACCCCAGATGGGACTTGTGTCCTAAACCGATTAAAACCCGGGAAAGGTCACGAGCGCACGAACTCGCTAGAAGACCTGTTCCACTACCATTAAAACCGGAAAGCTCCAGGTATAGAAAACTTGTAAGTAAAGAAAACCTATTGCGCCATTAAAACCGGTGAGCTTTACGGCAGATAAAACTTGCAAGTAGTCTAGCGAGGTCCAAAAACACCCGTAGAAGAACGATAACATTATTCTGTTAGAATTTCTAAGATAGTACTGGTTTTATATGAAATAATATCGGTTTCTTATCGATACTAGTTCAGAAAGGAGTCACGTTTATTGTTCATATAATTTACCGGCCCCAGTGCTCACGGAGAGAACGAAACAGAACGTTGTCTATTATAACGGAGGACTAGAGAGAGCTTCAAAGATAACCACCCAGATGAAGCCTTGGGTGGCTTTGAGTAAAGCGCAGAGTTGAGAGCAGAAACAGGGTCGCAACCTGGGGTTTAATATACTCGTAGCACTCTCGATAGATTGGTTGAATAATTTTATTTTGAGTAACTTGGAGATGGTTACTCTGAGCCCTAGTAAATCAGCTTCATATATGTTTTGAGGTCTGCGTAATTCTGGGTTATTATTCAATCATCAGCTTCAAAATTGCCACGTGTTATTGGTGAAGTATATTTTGAGGTCTGAAAAATTATTGGTTATAGTTTGATCCACGGATTTTAAAATACCCACGTGTTATTGGTGATGTATATTTTGGAGTCTGAAAAAATTATTGGGTTATTATTTTAATCCCCAGTTCTCAAAATACCCACGTGTTATTGGTGAAGTATATTTTGGAGTCTGAAAAAATTATTGGGTTATTATTTTAATCCCCAGTTCTCAAAATACCCACGTGTTATTGGTGAAGTATATTTTGGAGTCTGAAAATTTATTGGGTTATTATTTTAATCCCCAGTTCTCAAAATACCCACGTGTTATTGGTGAAGTATATTTTGGATTCAGAAAAAATAATTTGGGTTATAATTTTAATCCACAGAAGTACCACACAAGTACCCGTGTGTAGTAAAGTAAAGTGTATTAAAATCTAAAGGTTTTACTTCAATGGCTACAGTTACCGGGTCAGAATGGGAGCCCGGGAGTTCCGAGGAGGACGGAGTTTCAAACGATCGAGAAGAAGTGGCCCAGAGAAATAGGAATAGAAGGAATAGAGAGGCGCTTATAAAGTCTCTCAGCGGAGACAGGAACACAAACCCCCCCAGGATAGAGAATTACGCATAATGTAACTCTCGTAAGAGGTGACATATCAATATATGAGCCAGATGAAAAAGCAACGGCATTGAATCCTGCGAATTTGTATCTCAATCATGAGGCAGGAGTAGCCGCGGCTCTGCAAAATCGGTTCCCCACCGAATTTGACAAACAAAAAACAAGTCTCCCAGACCCCGTTCCCTTTAAAGATGGTACCGTCATTCTGACAAAAGTTCTGGGTAGTAACATAGAGTGGGTGGTTCAATGCTGTTACTCACCTAAACATCCCGCAATGCCCGACAATTTAAACATACAGGAACGTTATCTTTTTGATATAATGGAAAAAGGGGTCAAGGTGGCCAGGACTAAAACAATAAAAACAACCCCATTCGGAAATGGAGAATTTGGCTACGATAGTGAAGCCAGTTTCCGCTGCCTGGCCACATTGGCCACAGCACACCCAGACACACATTTTATCTACCTCATACAGAATCAAAGACACTACAATAGGGTAAAGGAAGTAATTGCGGAAAGAAATCAACCACCACCGTACGGCGAGCTAAGTAAGGGTTTTTCTAGCCTCGAGGTTAGGGGCTCTTCTAAACCATATGACACCGCAGTACATGCATTAAGAGAGTTAGCAGAAGCAGGAAGCTATTCTGAGGCTCTGAACAATAAAGAGGACAGGAGGTCCCAGACAGGGAATCAGAGGGGTTATTCGGACCCACAGAGAAGACAGCCGCAAGGGAATCAGAGGGGGACAGAAAGGCAGCCTCATTCAGCGCCTCCACATGTGGGTCGAACTGCAGGGGCGTCCAATACAAATGCAAAACCATGGGTCAGCAGGGACAGGTGGCAGGAGATGAGTCACGAGGAAAGAAAGGACCTGGAGCAACGGAGAGCTGCTTGGGATCGAGCAAATTCCCAGGGCCGAGAGTCTCAGACACCCCGACACACAAAGAAAGAGAGCTAATTGCAAAAAATAGCTACATAGATGACGGTTGGCTAAAAACACTGGTTCGGGTGGGACACGAAGTAAGGGAATTCGTCGTTGATACCGGAGCTGAAATAAGTGTAATCCAACCTCATAAAGGTATAAAATTAGATTGGGAACTGGGAAATAATGTTGACAGATGATGATATCATATTTACAGGGGGATATAACAAACCAAAGATAACGAAGTTAAAAGAGGCCATGCCGATGGTCCCCGATGTGGTTTACTATACGGATGGCAGTAAGACAGCTAAAGAACTACATGCAAAGTGGGCCTTCATAGCTAAGCCCCGAGGCAAAAAAGACTTCCACGGCAGTGGATTTGTTCTGGGCAGTGCCCAGCTTGCTGAAGTTCTGGCAGTGGCAGAAGCCCTTGCCCACGCAGACAAATGTAAATACAAAAGGATTAAAATTGTTACAGACTCTATGCATGTTTTTAACGCGATGCGCGAAGATTTAGTAATTTGGGAGGGCACAGATTTTTCTAACTATAGAGGAAAGGATCTAGGTCATTCTCAACAGTGGAGAATTATAGCTGCGCTTCAAAAGGGGAAACAAATTGAGATGGTGCATGTTAATAGTCACACAAACTTAACGAGTGAAGAACACATGGGTAACCAAGAAGCGGATGCTCTTGCTCAAGCTAGGGGCTTCATTTTGAACAAATATTGTGTGTTTCCAGAGTCGTGGGCTAACCCACAAGGAGGTCATGACATCCCTGATAACGAAGGCGAGAGGTACCTTCGAAACTATCATGAGGCGTTAGGCCATATAGGAGTGGAAAGAATGCGCACATTTCTGACCGCAAACAGAATACATGTAGGTCATATGATGGAAAAACTGGCACGTGTCAAACAAGAGTGTCGTTCATGTCAAGAGAAGGGGGGAAAGAAACCTAACACGCATGCAGAATTTCCGATTAGAAGCGTAGAGAGCGGAAAGCATTTTTCTGCAGACATAGGTCAAACTGCAGAGGCAGGAAGTAGTGGAAACAAAATGTTCTTGTTGATTTGTGATAACGCGGGGGGCGATGCTCAGATTTTTCCCCTGAAACGGGCCACAGGTCTAACAGTGGCAGATAGGCTAACACATTTCTTGGGGGGTCGACAGAGTGCTGAGTCTATAAGAATGGACAATGGCACCCATTTCAAGAACGACATGGTCATTACTCTGTTAGAGAGTATGGGCATCAAAATAATATGGTCTATCCCGTACAAAAGCAATACAAACGGAGTTGCGGAGAGACGGATAGGCATCGCGAAGGATTACATTACAACTAATTTGGGGAGAGAGTGGGACACGGCGGCAGGCCTGGCGGCTCTCAATAAACATATTTCGTTGGAAAATTTGAAACAAGTCAAAATTAACGAGGTTCTGTCAGAGGGGAGCAACGCTAATCTGGACCACTCTGTGTTTCATATAGGGGACCAGGTGTGGTTGAAGAGGGGGCCCAAGAAAGGTGCTGGAGTCGTTAAGAGTAATCTAGAAGATTGGGACACGGTGATTGGCATCAATAATAACCAAATTACTCTTGAACACTTTGGGCAGGTGCACCCGAACCAGATCAGTATAAAACGTCGCGTCGAGAACAAAATATGATTGCAAATTTTAGAAATATGCGCACAATACGAGTAGGGGGTGAAATACCCACGGAAAAAAAACCTTTGCGCAAAGTAAAGGGAGAAAAAGTAAAAAAATCTGAGAGAGTATCTGAACAGGTGAACCACCTTTCCCGGGGCAAGCTAGTGGTCTCTGGGGGAGCGGGGGGCATATACCTGGGGCACTCTGCCCCAGGGAAGGGCAAAGGCAGTCATTTGAAATGGAGAGTTTATATTCCGGGCCAATGTGCTATATGTGATGTGAAGTTATATGATCTTTTGTGGCAGGGTCCCAGGTCCGAGAGGAGGGTCATGGCAGTGAACCCACCGATCTTGGACAGGAGGGGATATCCTGTAGGGCAAGAATTAGGAGGGGACTATAAAATAACTATGTGTCGCACATGCTTGGACATCCAAGGTTTAAAGTATGATGTCTGCAGACTGGATCATGCTGATGGCAGGCTGCCATTCCAGTGTTGTTACAGAAACACTTATAGCATTGTGTCTTGCAACCAGGGTAGTATACCTGAGTTGTTCCAGTTAGGTAGTCTTATTTACAACAACGGATATAGGTATAGATCTGCGGATCAAGATTTGATTTGCAAGAAGTAGTATCCAGACCTAGTGAGAGTGAAAGGGCGGTTCATGATGGGGCACGGTCAGATAGAGAGACTAGGGTGTGCCATCACGGATGCCCTCAGGGGTGGGCTGATCAGAAACGCCAGGAGGGTGGTGAAGCATTCAGTAAACCCATATAAGCCGACTTCACGGGGTATTTGGGACTGGGTAACCACAGGAACGGCTCCTAGGCTTGAGTCGGTTAAATATGTGACCACCACCGCTAAAGTGAAGGTTTTTTGCACTGATGAAAAGTGGCATTACATGCATCTTTCTAAGAGCGTCTATTACAACAGTAAAGACAAGAAAGCGCCACCACATGCATTCCATGTTTATGCCTGGTTGAAAGACGGCAACACACCGCTGTCTTTGAATTGGACATCGGTATAAGTCACATCCCTCTTTTTTGTTCCAGTCTCCAAAGGAGAATTGGGGGTCAAATAGCTATTTTGTTAACCCTTATTTTAATAACTGTGGCCCTATATTTAGTTGATCATGTGCAAGAAACAAAATGGATAGTTGCAAGAAAAATAGAAAGTTGGAATGGGACTTTTCCCATTTTATGGATAAAACAAGAAGAAGTAATTTTACCATCACATTCCGCTTATAGCAAATGTAGGAGTTATGATGGACAGATAGCTCCACATAATAAGGAAGAATGGGATGATAACTTTTGCTATATCATACCAATAGGATGTCGTCATTATAATATGCCCTTAGGTGTATGGGACAAGGAGGGGGATTGTGACCCCTATTGGGATTGGATGACAATAACTGCAGAAGTATTTGAGAGACGAGGTGGGAGATATTGTGATGCCATAGCTACAAAACAAATAGACAACAGAAGAATACTTATAAATATGATTTGTGCGGAGAAAGGAAAAGAACTATACAACCCAGTATGTGCATCGACTCAATTAGTGGGCATAAGTCGGACGTGGTTGAGTAAAAGATTAACAGAGACATATTTCCGGCAAGACAACTGTAGCTGTCAGCTGAATAACGGTATAACGGGGCCCCAATGCTTGCTAGATGTAGAAAGTAGATCAGAAGGGAAGTGGGAGGTAGATTTTCTAAATAACCCTTCTGCAAAAGTCATATATGTCCATACATACGAAGACAAAGGAAAGCAAGAGAAACACATACAAGGTTTACTTAGTTCTTTTGATAGTGAAGAGAAACCAGAACCAGAACCAAAGGGAAACCAAACACTAGGGAATCAAACTACAGAAAGCAAGAATGACCCTAAGCTAGTAAAAAAGATAAAAAAGACTGTTTCCCTGGAGTCCGATAAACCTGTTTATGGTAATAAAAAGAATAAATTCAATCCTGTTAGTGTCAAGGGGGAACATGTATGTCGCCATTGTGCATTAAAGGATGTCAAACTTGGGGATAGTGATTTTACTTGGAACTGGACTCTGTTAGTTACTCATGGAAAAAGCCTCCGATATCCCTCTCCGGAGGAAAATAGCCATAATTTCAATCTATTTTGGGGAAGGACTCCAGATAAGAGGATTTATGAATGGTATATTGAAGTGCCTCACATGGGAAATAAAAAAGTTAAAGAATGGATGAATGCAGGTTACAAAACTGAGGGTTTCACGAAATGGGAAAATGAATTTATGAAGTGTGTGGAGAAAGTAGGAAAAGAGGTTGACTCACTTGTGGAGAACGGCACAGTGGAGGCAGACCCACGCATGAGACAGAAAGGTTTAAATCATAGCACATGGTATGGGGGGAGTGGCACTTGGGGTCACACTGACATAGGATCGATTCAAGAAACAATAGGGTGGTGGAGAAATTGGCTAAGACCAAGACAGAACAGAACTGGTTTAGGTATTATCCCGGGGGGAGGGAGAAGATGGGAACAAGGTTTAAGAAGATGTCAAAAATCAACTGCAGGCCCAATAGCAAGAAAAAGACCATTTCGAAGTCTCCCCCATAAGATGAGAACTTACTGGACTAGTCAATACATGACTCTGGTCGGAGCTGTTTATGCATATCCCGAGGAAGATATTACAAAGGCCTATCCAGGTATTCCTTCAGCCATCCACATAGGTATAACCACCCATCACAGTCTGGGAACCAGAAAAACTATGAATGTTCCATTCATCGATATCACTAAAGAAGGCAAGGATGGTTGGAAATATACACTGCTAAAGAAATCAGATTGGGATTGGAAAGATGTTTGGGGAACTTATTATAAACTGGATGTAAAGGGTCTAAAGTGGGGAACAGCTAGATATCGGTATGATGGAGCTCGAGATAAGAATATTGCTCAGAGCCGGGAGTGGCAGTCAAAAACCATAGAACAAAGAATCATCATGGGGGACATAATACAAAAACGGCCTTCTTTGAGCAGGAGTAACGTACCAGATTTTGGAAATGGGACAGTGTGCCTTAATCCTTACCATATTTTCCTAAACCTAGATCATCGTGTACTACCCATGACAAAAGGAGCAATAAAAGAAATGGCTGACAGTGACAGCCAAGGGATTGTATGTGATAGTATGGAATGGCCCTCTTTGGGCTACGACGATTTTAATATAGGCACCAGGATGGGGATAACCACTGCTTTCTGTCAGAGAGAAATAGAACAGAGGTATACTTATCTGGGGGTGGAGAGAGTCTGGACAGATGTAATAGATGCGGGAGGAGTATGGTTTAATAATTTTCTAGAGCCCACAGAACCCCCAAAGATATCAAAAGAAATGCACAACATGATCCCTAATGGTACAAAACAGATGGCAGTATAAAAGAGAGGCTGGCTGTAGGCCTGAGAAGGTGTGGATAGAACCAAGAAGGGAGGCAAACTATACCTGGCAACAAGCCATAGCAGTAGGAGTGACCCTGGGGGGGGGGGGGGGGGTTGTAGCGGGAACCATGGGAGATGCTGTAGTGGATATAAGTCGCAAGATATGGGAATGGACAAGGGATCAAATAACAACAGTCCTCTCTAGCCTATGGGATTCGGTAAAATGGCCACTCCTGATGGCAGGAATGGTTATAGTAGGACTTATTGTTCTCTTAGCAATTCTGAGAAAAGGGGTGCCACTATGTGTCAATAGGATGTGGGGAAGATACAGCCCTATTGTTGAAGAGAAAAGAGCCGAACGCCCAAAAGGCCGTTGGGTTCGGTTTAGGAGGAAGTCGAAGAAACAGAGAGATGAGGGGCCCATTTCTTTAACCACATCCCGTTCAGCTGAGGGGGTAAGGGTTCTGAGACGCTGAATCGAAGATTTTGCGCCTCAGAAACGGAAGATGAATAGTTCATGACCAAAGGTCAGCACCTGTTTGTTTGAAAATAAAAAATAAAAATAAGAAAAAGGGGGGTAAGGTAGGGGCAGACCCACTCCTGTGTAGAACGTTTTAAGATACAAAGGGAGAGGTAGGAACAACATAACCCCACTTGTGACAGAAGGATCGAAAGCACCTAGACTAATCATGAATATCCAAGATAAAAATAAGACGGTCAACAGTACTTTCAATAATGGTACTGAATCAACGGACCGCGACAAAGAGGTCGCAGAGACTATGATTTCTTTGGTAAGAATTACCCTTACCGCCGGAATATTGATGCTGTTTGCTTTAAGGCATAGTTATTTGATGTATTTTGCTAAAACAACAGTATATGTACTTTTAAGTATATTAAGGTTTGCTCTTTTGAAATAAACAAGACCCAGCTTAGGAATAGTGTTTTTAGCACTGGGTCATAACGGGCTAACCTTAATAAAGGGGTGGAATACCTTGATATATAGCCTTGGGGCTATATCTACATTAGGACAGTTTTTAACATTCGGGGGAATTCCAGAACGATTTGTTACGTATATATGTGAGCCTATTGTGGGGGCGCTCATGATCCTAGTGATAAAATTGTTCGTGAACTCTCACGTGAAGAACGAAGGAACCAATCAGGTCATGAGGAGAAGCATGCTGAAGTTACAAATAGAATGGGCAGTGCTTATAACTGCGGGGGTAGCAATGAGCCTGGTGGGTAGCTATCCTTTATATCCGGCCCTGATGTATGTGTATTTTATAACAGGCCGAGCTAAGAGACGGATCCTTCGACATGGTCCGAGAGGCTGGCCGATGTCAGGCCAATCCTCCACATAGATTAAGGAAGTGTGGGGTATCTGTGGAGAGTCCGGACTGCGTTTTAAGGGATCCAATATGTTTAATTTGTTTTATGGAGAGTCCGGGTCTCAGCCCCGAAAGAGGAAAACTCCAAATATTTTCAGGCACTAACATAGAGTGCGTAATTGGCTATTTCGAAACCTCACCCAGTGATGACAATTCCGATTCAGACATTGACTGTCCTTTGGACAATGGCGATGCTAGCAATTCACAACAACAATTACACTCGGAACTTATAGGCTCCAAAATCCAGAACTCCTGGCGAGTCAAACTCACCAGGGGAGAGGGAGCAGGACCGAACTCAGGCCCTGGAGCAGGAGCAGGAGGAGTTCGGAGCGAGCCCTGGGACTGAGGATGGCCTGCCACCTGGACGGATGGAAGTGGGGGCCTCCAAGGGGAAGAAAAAGGAAGTAGCCTCTCTGACGCTTTTGTCAGAGCGGGCACTCGGTGAAGCCGACCGGGAGGGTGATGCAGAGGACGACTGGGTGCCTGAGACCATGGAGGAGACGGAGACAAGAATCGTCACTTTTAGTGAAGAGGATTCTTCTGAGGAGTCAGCCATTTCTTTTATGGAGGATGTTCTTGAGTTGGATGAGGACTATGCACAATTTACTGAGAGCCCCTGTCGTAAGCGCAGGGGACGAAAAAGGGAGGATTCTCCCACCTGGGAGGAATTTAATGAGAAACTCAACATTACCATGGAAACAGACTTAATGAAGGCAGCTGTGGACAAAGTAGTAGATCTAGAACCGGACATTGAAGTGATTCGGGCTGTTATTGCGAAGCATCCCGTCCGGAGAAAGTACAAAAGGGATCCAGTGATTCATGCTATATTGGAAAAGGCCATATCAAAGGCTAACAGTGAGTCATCGGGTTCAGAGGACGATTCCGATTCCGACCCACCAGTGACATTGACCACCTGGGAGGAGGTTCGAAAGTATCGGAAGACGCGCGTGGATCCTCTCGGAAGGAAATTTGTCAAGATGGACCCCAAAGTAGCTGCTCAGAGGATTGCAGAATGTCACCAGCAGTCTCCAATGGACCCCGTGAGGGATTTGCTTCAACAAGGGAAGAATGGCGCGGTGAGGCTGAAAAAGAAAGACAGACTGCTAGTGGGAGAATAAAGGCTGGAGCGGTAGTCATACCTGATCAGCGTACTTCCTCTGAGGAGGAAGAGAGGCGGGATGAAAGACTGAGGCTTTTCAAATGTGGGAAGATGGAAGCGGGGGGACCTTACAGGCCTTTTTTGGTACCCTGGCCAGAGAAGATCTCGGTCTCCCAGTACCTGACAAATCCATACGAGTGGGTCTCAATCCGCTTGGTGAAACCCGGAGTAATCAAGCCCTCTGACAAAGGACATCTTAAAGTGTTGGAGTGGGACACTCTAATGGAACATTTTGGTAACTCCAGATTGATAAGCCTCCATCAGAACCGCAAGGAGTTCTCCAAAGAGGAGTATGACATCGCGCGGGGCCGCAACAAGCTGGCCTGTGATGTTTCCATCTGGGAGTACGGAGCCGACGGAGAAAGAGTGTGGGGACACATTGCTTGGGAAGGAGGCCATGTGGAAATCTTTGAGCCGGAGCCGGGAGCGCACAAGGAGAGAGTGAGGCGAATGGAGAACCGTAATGCTGGAGGGCAGTCGCCGTTTTACCTTGCCGGGGTGTATCGTGATCCCTTGCATCACCTGCGGAGGCATATCAATCAGTGGGATAAATCCGACTGCTCCCAGATGGGAAGGAGGCTCATGGTCCAGGGAGCAGACGACGAGCCTGGATATGTGAATGAGGACGGGTTCTTCGTTCCGGTGTTCTGGGACCCGTACACGATGACCTGGAAGCAGTGAAGGACTTATGTCTTTCTTTCTCCAAAGTTCCAGAGGAGGGTGTCGAACGCCCCTAAAGGAGCCTTCGTTTTGATGGACTTTGGAGAAACAATTTTGAGAAAAAAAAAAAAGAATAATGCTTAATAATGAAAAGTGTGCATTTGGAAAATGTGTTTGACTTTGTGCATACGTATATCCAAGTTGTGCATTACATAGTTGTAGATGATAGCTTGAAAATGTTTTAGAACCTTTTTTACCTTTTTTGAATTTTAAACACTGTAGTGTAGATGTGCATCTTAAAATGGATATGTAGAATTGCTAATGTGTAAAAGTTTAAGGCAGAATGTTTCAGTATGACAGATGCAGAGGATGTGGTTAGTAAATGCTTGAATAGATGAAACCACATTTGACTTTTTGGAGAATACAGGAAACGTGTAGACAGATACCTGCGTCATGTATGGCCCAAAGTCTAGACAGGGCCATCACGTATTGAAAGATATAAGAATGAAAGTTGGGGGTGAAGAGAGCACTCTGAGTTGTACTTCTTGAGTCGTGAGTCGAGTAGTCAAGGTTTTTTCCTGATCCTGTTTTTTTTGTAGAGTGTCCACCTGTGCCTATTTTAGCAAAGAGCTTCTTTTTTGTCAGTTGTACTGCTGTTTTATTAGTGACCCAGGGTCCGCGTTTTCTTATTTTCTTTGTCGGCCTTAGTAAAGGAGGTTTAGCTTACCTTTTTCTTTTTACACTTTTGTTTCTGTTCCAATAATCTGCCAATAAAAATTTGAAAAGACAGTCGTTGCCCTACCGCCCATTTGTGCGCCCCTCGCTCGAGACCAAGGGATCCACTCAGCGCCCCACACCTAGACTCAGGTGAGTTCCCCGGGAATCGCGACCAGTCATTTAGGCACGAAAACTGCCCAGCTGGTGTTCACGCGAAACAGGGTCTTGAAGTGTTCGTCTGTTCAGACACATATACTCTCTCGATAGGTGCGGTGTTGCGTCTCACAGATAAACTGACGGTGAGCGTCTGTGACATCGTGGTTTGGTTGGGTGCGGAGGTTCCTTGCCGGGAGGGAGCCTCAGACTAACTCGTAGCCAAGCGTGTGTTCTCCGCACACGTAGCCTATGCAAATTCGTGACCCCGGGCGTGAGTTGGGTGGCGTAGCGAGGCGTAACAATATTATATTATATATATTTGTTGCCGGGGGACCAGCACCCTGGTCAGCGTCCTCGAGTCCCCACACGATCGTTCGACAGTTCCAACACACCGGTGTGTTGGTACGCTTCAGGGACCAGCCAGTTCTCAACACACCGGTGTGTTCGTACGCGTCAAAGGGTTAAACATTATTCTGTTTAGCACATGCTGTTTGAAAACATCTATCAAATAATATTGAGAAAAGCTAAACTAAAACAAGTGACAGTGCTTCTTTTATAAGTCAATTACTATCTAATATCTATTTCAGAAGCCACCGTCCCAAAGGCTCTCCATGATGATCTGAAACACAAGTACAGCCAACTTTCTAAAGAATGTGTCAACCTGCGTTTGGAGATCGACAAACTGAAATCTGAGAATGAGGAACTAAAGGCAACACTCATAAATACACAATTTTCCTTTAGCTCTATCAAGAGTAAAGCAGTGCAGGTTCTGTTTTTCACAGGTCTGACCAGTGTCTTATTTGAGTGGTTGATTCACAAACTTAAAGACAGTGTATAGGTTGTGCGTAGCTCTATGAGCCTGCAGGATCATCTATTAATCATCCTAATGAAACTACGATTAGGGCTCTGCAACAAGGATATTGCTTTCAGATTTAATGTCACAGAATGGGAAATCTCAAAAATATTGAGAAGTTGACTCCCTGTTATGTCTGCGACTTTAAAGCCTCTCATAAAGTGGCCAAGCAAGCATGCAGTATTAAAGAATATGCCAAACTGTTTTAAACCTAAATATAAACGTTGCAGGTGCATTATTGACTGTACAGAGATTTTTATCAACAGACCCACAAATTTAACCTCCAGAGCCCAGACGTACTCGACTTATAAAAGCCACGACACTGTTAAATATTTGGTTGGCATGTCACCTTCAGGAGCCATTTCTTTTCTGTCGGCAGGTTGGGGTGGGCGAGTTTCAGATAAACAAATTACAGCCGAGTCTGGATTTTATGACCTTGTAGAGCATAATGATGAGATATTAGCAGATCGTGGTTTTACCATTAGAGAGGAGCTTGCCACACGTGGTGCCACCCTTCGGATCCCTAACTTTACAAAAGGAAAAAAGCAGCTCTCTGCTCACGAAGTAGACATATCTAGGCGTTTGTCTAATGTTAGAATACACGTCGAAAGAATAATAGGTAGATGGAAAAATTTTAAAATTTTGACTACTGTTATTCCACTTACACAGGTTGACCTCTTAGATGACATTGTGATTGTGTGTGGCGCATTAACCAACCTTTGCAAATGTGTAGTCCCAAGAAGATAGCTTGATTCATTCTGTAAGTAACTGTTTATTGTCATAAACACATTTAATTTCACATTCAAGTTTTTAAATGTAAAATACTAGTACTGTATAAAAAAAATCGCATCGAAGTACATTTTAGTCTGACTTGTTTTTTTTGCACTGTTCACAATACCAATCCACAACTTTTCTTCTTACTCGGGCACATGTGTAGTGGAAATGGTTCTTACACTTTGCACAGTCAATCATCATTCCAAAGTCTGGCCTTTGACAGAGTGAGCAGACTGTAGGTTCTTGAATCAGTGGATCCATGCTGCGCGTCAACAGCTCAGGCAAAATATTCTGTTTGAAGAACACTTCAGCTTTAGGCAAGACTGCTTGCAGCATTTCTTCATCTATGGTGATGCGGTTGATAACAACATCTTGCTTTGTCCAAACCACAAAGTCGCAGTACTGGACGTTGCATACAAACATGTGAAGCTGAACTTGATGGTGGTATTCATGATTCTTCTTTAGTTGTAGTGCTTTGTCCAAGCAGAACTGTGTGTCCTCACTACTCCCTGTCAGACTATCACGGTATTTATATATGGACACTTAATCTCTATAGTTGCTTTCCCACAGCAGCTACAGTTTGCTATTCCATCCGGCGATGCCCCAAGATGTGATTTGTCTGGCGGCACAACAAGACCGCAGAGCTCCACGTCAAAGTTGTGATGTTGTGCTTTCATTATTTCTGTGTATTGTCGTCTGGCTGTGTCCTCCATATCTCTTCCCCAAAGTACTGCTGGGACATGGGACAACTCTTGTTTGTTGTAGTGCATTACTTGTTTTACAAGGTTTGTTTTAGCGGTTTCGGTTACTACAGTGCATACACGATGTAGGGTTGTGCTTGTTATCCTTCCAGTTCTGTGTGTGTGCAAGGCCTGAGAGTGGGCCTGATTTTTAGTCATAAGATTTACACACTGCTCATTACTTAACTCCTTCCCCAGTTTTTCAAAGGTCTCTTCACTCTTCTCTTGTAGTTCATTTTTGCAGAGGCATCTCAGATTGGCATCATAGAGAGCTACCAGTGGCTCTGGCAGGTCTCTGTGTCAGATTCTGATGCGGAATCTGTGTCACTGAAGTCCATGGTAGTGAGCACAGCTGCGTTAGGTGCCAGTACTTTCAGTTCTGCAATGTCTTCATCTGTCAGTTCTGAATAAACATAAATAAATGTTAGATAACTTATTTCAATACTAATTGGAATCAAAGCTGGTTACATCTGCCATTAATAGTTAAATGGCACTGATTATAACTTATGTATTGACATTCATTATACAATATAATGAATACCTGATTGCTATATGTACATGACCTGATCTCGTCTACATTCAGATTGTGCCTACCGTTTATATTATTCTTTCTATGCTTTACTCTGACTGGCTGCAGTTGGATGTCTGTCCTTTTAGCCTTTCTGAAGCTGATCTCACTCAGTCTGGCTGGTTTCACCTCTCTCTTGGATGTGTGGATCCATATATTTGTCCCTGAAGTACAACACCTCTCCGTCTTTCCCATCCTGACCCACAGCTCAACTTTGAACATAAGAGCAGCTGCATGGCTGCAGCATGACCCTAACCTGAACAAAATGGTCTAATGTATGAAACACATTGATTTAACTTGTACTTTAGGCTATACATATAACAACAATTGTAGCTATGATTTCAGCAAATAAGAAGTTACATTTTGTTTGATTAAATTGCTGACACTGAATGAATTGGGTAAATAATGAACATTTAAGATAGTAAACTTATGTTGGTTACATACCCAGCCATACAGGTGCAGTTCGCTGTAAGAATGCAGTTGTTTGTCTTGTTGACGATAACCCAGGTCTTGTACAATTCTGTCTTCTTACCCTGTCTTTGGCTAGGCAGAACCTCTGTCTTCAGCACTACGAAGTTTTGAACTTGGTAATCATGACATACTATGTCTTGGACATGACCACACAGAACAAAGTTGTATGCATCAAGAGACTTGTACGCTTTTAACTTCTCCCGGGTATATACACTTGGAGTGTCGATCAGGTAATTATAAATCTCTGGCCACTGGATGCTTGGCCATTTCGTTTCATCGTTTGACCATTGACTAGGTGCTATGGCAAACGGATCTGGAAGACGTATCCCACTGCTCACTAAAGTCAATTTAGTCAAATAACAGTGTTTATCACTGGGTGACAAGCTATTGTAATATGTGGAAAACATTTTGATAATCACATCTAATCAATATAAACGATAATCTTTTTAAATCTAACGAGGCTATTTTTATTATCAGTGCGGTCCTTTCGCCATTGTAAATGCTATCCTTTCCCGGTTTTCTGCAACCACGCTGCCCGCGCATCCCGAATGTTTACAAACAAATAATTGGTCTATTGGATCCTGATTCTGTGGGGCAGTGCGTCGAACTCCCTCTGGTGGTGTAATGGAGGCAAGGAGATCTTTTAGTGTTTTTGGTGGCTCCTTCGCCATCTCCTCCTGGCGGAATGCCACAATCTCTTCTCCCACCAACTGATAGAGTTTGTCCCGGACAAACATGTCCTCACTCCCATCTAGGGCACTGAGAATGAAGTTCTCCTTCAATGCCGCAGTGATGTCAACCTAAAGGGAATCCCAGCTGTCAACCAGCATGCTCATCATGTCATCCCTGGAAGGTGAGGGGATTTTGAGGGGATCATTGCTCAGCTGCTGAACCATCAGCTCAGACTCCCGCTGCCTGTATCTAACTTTCAGGAGATGATGCAGGTGTGTATCGTTGACTTGTATATCTCCTATTATACCACCACCCAAGCAGACTAAGATATATCCACGAGCCAACAGCTCCTGCCTCACCTCCTCCGTGACATGGACAGAATAATCATCCAAGATGTTGATGGCCCACTGTCACTGGCTGAAGATGTTTCGCGCCTTCAAGTTGGGGAGGGTTGATATGGAAAAATTCCAGTGGCACTGTGCAGATTTGAATAGTCAAGAGATGGCGGTTACAATAAATTTATTTTGCTTGTACAAATCAAGATTTAACAAAGTACTTTGTGATCAGTCATAACGAAGGAGGTGCTAGCCACAGGTCGTTCGCCAGAGTGATGAAGAACAATCACAAACGCTACCTTATATACACGTTAGATCAAATGGCATTCTATAAGGTCAATCCATCAATGTAATCAAGTCTATGATTGGCTTACTCAATTCAGTGACAGTTTGAAACAATACATCTCTGTACCATTTGTCCCACAATCCTTTGTGCGGGCCACTTCAAACAAGTTTTTGATTAACCCCACTCAATGCAACAGGAAGGGTCAGAGCAGCAGATCACAATAACAATACAGTTGAATCCACTGTCTCTAGACCAGCTGTCTCTTCCTCCCCAGGTGACAAGAACCCTCTCAGATCACCCAGACTTCCCGTCTCTTAGACTTCACGTCTCCTAGTTATAAAACTGCAAATGGCATCTCTACCAAATGGGTTGAATCTTAATCAACTTTAGACTTCTGTTAAAACACATTCCTCATATATGAAACAGACACATTATAACTGTATTCCAAAATTTCCATGACAGGGTCTTGATTGTGGCCTTCATGGTGTACAGCCTGTAAGATCCCTTGGGGCCCCAGTGAGTGGTCACTCCCTCTGGACGATGTAACTTATCCTGTAGAATTGTGCCCTTCCCCTTGAACACAAATTGTGGTCGCATCCCCAGGCCATTCTTACTGGAGGCTTGAGTGAAGACAGTCCCTCTCTCCCTTGACAACATGTAGTTCTCTTTGACGTAGGTGGGGCAATCCTTTATGGTCAAGGTCTTCTGTCCGGCTGTCTCGTTGCAATGTAGTGGCATTTGATCTCCGTTGATAATGTCAACATCCTTCACCTTCAATCTTTTCTCAAAGAAAACCCTCACCCGAATAATGTTCTTCAGGAAATAAATGATTCTTTCCTTGCGAACAGTTTCCGACACAGCAAAACGCTTGTTTGGGTGTTTGAGGGAAACGCGATACTCCTCCATCCATCCTCGCACCCAGTTGTCACTGAACTTGACTCGCTCCACGTCTGTTGGATCGAGGCCGCTTTGCTGTAAATATTCTTCGTACAGCTGCTTGCATTTCACCACGAAGATCTTTTTTGGCAGGCAGGCTTTCAAAGATCCTCGCACATCAACGAACCTAGCGAAACGAAAGTGTTACTATACATTTTGTCGAGTAGGCCTATATAAACAAATATTCAAAAGCTAATCAGAGTTTGATAAATAAGAACAAATTTGAAAAAAAAATACCACTGAAATCCAGCTTGTCGCACTTCTGGCACGGCCTTCTTCCTCCCGCCACCAGGCTGGCGGTACTGTTTTTTGCGGGGAACTTCATCCACGTCAGTGGGGTTTTCAAGCCGTCTTTCGTGCTCACGAAGTGCGCGCAGGGCAACTTGTTTAGCACTTTGAAAATCCTTGTTGCCGTTTGCAGCCCTGGCCAGATATCCCTCTTTGGGCTTTTTGCTGAATCCAATCTTTACGTTTTCCATCCCACCTCTTGGGGAGGGCAGCCGCTTCCTCTTCATATTGTAGCTTGAACTCGTAGCAGCGCTTCCCGAGATCATACTTATCAACAAGCGAATACTTTCTCTTTTTTCCATTGCTTGACTCCATGCACTCTTACTAGTAAAACAAATGTGTTGTTAGCTGACACAATTTGTGTGTTATTACCAATCAGACACGTATTGTGTTGTTTTCTACAAATTGTGTGTTGTTTGATCTTACGATTGGACGCACACAACATGTGTTAAAACATTGACCAATCACATCACTACTGTACTTCAACAACTTTGCATGCCCAAAAAGAAAATTCCTTTTTGAAAGACGCACTGGTAACCACGGGAATACCCTGGGATTTTTATTTGACGATAAGAGGCTCGTTGTCTATAGGTTGTGACTGTCATGCTGGTGTGCTGAATGAGAACTGTTATATGAGTGTACAGAAGCTAGAGCTAACATCAGAGCCATAATGAGGCTCTGGCTAACATTTACTAGCTTGCACTGACAACCTTCAGTTGGTAGCTAACGTCGTTAGCTAATGTAAGCTACTTGCCAGTAGCTAGCTAGCTAAGCTCAAATTTATCTTCCCTTCCGAAAAAATGCATGGAATTTTCTAAAATTGTCTCGATTTCCCCCCCAAAAAATAAACGTACCGTCCAAAATAAGAACAAACCGGGTGGACTTTTCGGGTAAAAAAAATAAACGTACCGGTACGTTTATTTGGGAGATAAAAGTAACAGTAAAAAGTGTGCGTTCTTTTGTCCACCCTATCTTTCGCTAGCTAGTTAGTCTAGCTTTGGTATAAATTATTTTGTATGTGATAACCTAATACATACAGAACAAGCCATTAGAAATTCCATTAGGCCATTTCGAAAAGTATTTGTCATTATGAAGGGAAATATGTCATGAACATTTTGTGCTGTGGGTTCTAAATGCAGTTTTCTTTTCTTTTTTAGAGAAATCAAAGTTGGACAAAACTAAATGTAAGTGTTTACACACACATCTAATGGGCTCCATTAGACCATAGCCTATTTAAATTACCATCCAAATGCCAGTAAGCACTAAATCAGTTGTAAATCAAACTGATGGCACTGTTCAGATATCAGATCCTCTTTAAAACTAAACCACTAGTAATATTGCAGTTTCAGGGCCCAAAGAGAAAAGGTCAGTACATCAGGACTTTTTTCAAGAAAAGGTCAGCCAACCAGAGGGAGACAGAAGTGGTGGAGCCACAGAAAGACAGTCAGAGTGTGGAGGTGGAGCCACAGAAAGACAGCCAGAGAGTGGAGGTGGAGCCACAGAAAGACAGCCAGAGAGTGGAGGTGGAGCCACAGAAAGACAGCCAGAGAGTGGAGGTGGAGCCACAGAAAGACAGCCAGAGAGTGGACGTGGAGCCACAGAAAGACAGCCAGAGAGTGGAGGTGGAGCCACAGAAAGACAGTCAGTGTGGAGGTGGAGCCATAGAAAGACAGACCAGAACCCCCAGAGGACCCAACCAGTCCAACAGGTCCACATGGTATGTCTCAGATTAGATAAAACATTAATTTATATGGTTGCATTTACTATTTTTTAACAAAACAAAACACTGACCATAGTATACCTAAACAAAGTGATCAGTATGATTTCTGTAGAGGAACCACGTCAACTTATTTTCACTGTAAAATTGTTCTAACCTGTTTTCTCTTGTTCCAGATATATCTAAGCATCGAAATGACAGCCCAAGTCAACCAAGCAGGCAGGGATTCCCCAGAACTCTCCAGGGTGGAGTTTGGAGAAGTTTCCACGTAGAATGGTACCAAGAACATCAATGGCTTGAGTACTCGCATTCTAAAGATGCAGAATATTGCTATCCTTGTAGGCATTTTTCTCTACCTAATGTCCTCAAGAGCGTTTTTACGTCAGTGGATGGTTACTCTAATTGGGAAAAAAGCAACATTTAGGGATAGTGGATTTTGTCGTCATGCTAAATCTGAGCACCATGTCAATGCAATGCTTGCATGGGAAGAAAATAAAAGAAGGAAGGACAAAAACACATCAATGGTAGTATTGATGGAAGCAGAACATAGAAAAAAGATAATTGACAATCAAAAATACATCAAAACAATAGGTGAAATACTGTGTCTTACAGCAACCAAGAATATTGCCCCGCGCGGTCATAGGGAGTCTTCTGACTCAGAAAACGGGCAATTTCCTTGAGATTTTAGAACTCTTAAGCAAACATGACCAGTTAGTAAGGACAAGATTAGAAGATCAAGCTAAGAATGCCAAATACAGCAGCCTCATTCAAAATGAAATGATCAGCATTTTAGCAGGGATGGTAAGGGATGAGATTATTAAAGAGGTCAAAGAAAGTGAACAATTTTCTGTCATAGTAGATGAAACCAAAGATGGAAAAAAAAAAGAACAAATGTCTTTTGTTCTTAGGTACTTTTATAACGGCATGGTGCACGAGAGCTTTTTAGAGTTTCAGGAAGCAGAAAGGCTGGATGCTGCAGGTTTAACAGAAACAATCATAGACTGTCTAGAGAAGCATGGCTTGAATTACAAAGTAAACTTAGTCGGGCAAGGCTATGATGGAGCAGCCGTTATGAGCGGGAAACACTCAGGTGTACAGGCTAGAATAAGAGATGTAGCCAGTCATGCTTTTTATGTACACTGCAGTGCACACTGTTTAAATCTAGTGATAGTGGACAGTGTGAAATCAGTATCTGAGGCAGGAAAGTTTTTGTCTTTGTTGGAACGTCTGTATGTATTTATGTCAGGCTCGTATGTTCATGATAAATGGCTGAAGGTGCAACAAGAGATGTTTAAAGGTGCTGGACCAAGGGAGCTTCAGCGTCTTAGTGATACAAGATGGGCGTGCAGGTATGTAGCTTGTCGGAATGAGATGTAGGTTGCCTGCTATTGTGTGTGTCCTTGAAGACATTTCACATGAAGACAACCCAGATAGAGCTGTGGAGGCCAGAGGAATTCTGCATCAGATGGATCTTAATTTTATTGGATGTCTTGTAGTGTTCAGAAAGATTTTAGGTGAATCTAAATTTTTGTCAGACATGCAAACAAAAGCTGTTGAGTTGGCAGAATCACTCCAACAGACTCTCAGAGAATATTGTAGTGAGCCCTCTTTTGAGACTGTCTGGGGTGAAATTGTCAGGAATATTAATCTATCAAGCATTGCACAGTCAGTCGGTGAACAAGTTTAACCCTCGTGCTGCCTTCGGGTCACATGACCCAAAGGTTCATAACGAACCATCGTTGTGTTTACCCAATTTTACCCAATACAAAAACAAATTAAAATAATTTTCTTTTAACCATCGCAATGTGGGGGGTCTGAGACAGCCTAGCTGTTAAAAGAAAATGCTTCACTTTGTCTTTGTATGCGGTAAATTTGTCGCAATACGACGGTGGGTCACAATGACTGATGGGTCAGAATGACCCGAAGATAACACAAGGGTTAAGAAAGCTTTATTGCTTGTGGCCGGCCTACAAGGAGACAAAAACATCACACGCCATTGTGCTACAAGTTTGTCTGCTAGCATGTTGCGCTAGCTACCTATTTAAGCAGCCCCGCTCTTTACAGTCATTGGTTAAGACAAAGGCATGCAAATGTCCCATGGCTCTTCTTCATTGGCTCCCTTGCATAGACCTGGCGCGTGTGTGTGCGTGCGTGTTTACGTGTGTGCGTGTTTACGACATCAACCCTGATTGAAACACAACAACAGGATCTCCGGTCCTGGGGTCGTAAAAGCTCCTTCACATAGGTGTCGAGCAAATGGTCACCAGACCTTGCGTCTCCACCTATAGTCCTTGTCACAAAGTATCTCCTTAACAACCACACCCAACCCCCTTCTTCTAAGTCCTCAGCCCCAAGATAAGGGTCTTGTATGTTTACCCAGAGTTCAGATTTGGGGTTAGGCCTCTCTTTGCACCCAAGGAATACTGAACACAGAATCATTCTTATACAGGATAAATGTGTTACATCTTCAATTTTTCCAACAGAAATACTCAATATATGTGAAAGTAACAGCATCCCTATATCACAGCAGACCTGTAAACGAGCAAGACAGGTAACAAGTAAACTACAGAGAAGTGTTGTTACATCCACTCTAGGACAGCACACAGAACCAGATAGCAAAGTGTCTTTCAGAGTTAAAGTCTATTACGCCATAATAGATTGCATGATTGGAGAGATGGAAAGAAGTTTTTCCCAAATGAACTGTCTAATCATGAAAGGCATACAGGCCTTTAATCCATCAAGTCCTAGCTTTCTCAGTGAGGAGGCTGTTCTTATGTTGGCACATTCCTATGGGACAAATTTAGAAGATGTTAAGATTGAACTGTGTCAGATTAAAAGACTTGTTGATAGAACAGCAAAAAAGGAGAGACCGACTAGTCTCATGGAACTATTACTTTTTTTGGATCCCATTAAGACTGTTTTCTTTGAACTACATCGTTTGTGTAAAATAGCTGTAGTTTTACCCATTAGCAGTGCTTCATGTGAGCGGAGTTTCTCAACTCTAAAGCTGGTCAAGAATCACTTACGTTCTACCATGGCTGAGAATAGATTGTCAAGCACGTGCAAAGTGTCTTGATCTGGATGAGTTTGTAAGACGATTTGCTGTCGAACATGGCAATCACCGTATTGTTCTTTTTTAGCTCCATGACTTGCTGTTTAGAATTGAATATACATTAATTGTTTGTGAAATTAAATAAAACTGAATTGTTCTGCTGCTGAATATGTAAATATATGTAATATCTGACAGTGTTTTAAGTCGTATTAAAAAAGACAAATATTTGTTTGGGCGACAATATTTAGACTCTTGGCAAGACATTGCTGTTGTCTGTTTTCACGATCTGGATTTGTATAAATAAATATATATAGACACCAGGCATGTGTGTGTGATATGCCGAATTTCAACTTGCCACCCTTCTGCCACCCCATGTAAAATTTTCTAGAATCGCCACTGCATGTATTATATTATCGTTGTGCTCGTTCTCTTGCGCTGTACATTCAGGACGCAGAGCTGAGAGCAAAAACCGTGTATGACGCAGACTGTTTTTATTTTACCTCTGTAGGGCTGTCCCCACTCAGTCAACTAGTCGATTTTCTGGTCGATATGCTCTTGGTCGACTAAGATTTTTTTAGTCGAGCTGCGTATGGCAGTGTGAGATCTGATTCCCGCTTGTGTCATCATTGCTGAATTAACTAAATGTTCTACAGAAATTGTAGATTATATTATTTAAGACAAATAAAGCAACTCTAAAAATATATAATTTAAAAGAAAAGGTGTTACTGTTTTCCCTTTCGTTAATCTGCGCTTTGTTTTGGTTTGGTATTTTGAACACGGCACGAGCACAATTGGCTGCTGAACTACAAACTCTGCCATAGCCTACTTTGTCGGTGTTATTAGTCAAAATGGCAAAGAAATCTGTGGTATGGCAGCATTTCATTAAAGTACATTTACATTTACAAAGTACCGGGTGACTCCAAAAACGTTGAATGCAAACTCTGCCAACAACGGTTTATTTTTCAGTTTATAGTTCGACGTCGAATATGATGAAGCCTACCACCTGAAAAACGTAAGTTGGCCTAGCCCTACTTTGCTCATGCTAACGCGCTAGGTTGAAAAATGAATATGCCGATTATAAGAATCAGATCCAAATCGAATGACATATCTTCTTCGGCCAAGACAAAAAATATTTCTCTGTTGCACTGTTCCCCACTCATCTTCTACGTAAGTTCGCATGCTGCAAGTTTTCAGGCAGTGATAAGCGCGCTCTGAAGATTTGCATGTTAAACAAACAATATTTTTAATTTGTAGTACATTGTAAGAGATACTAAATACCATTGGCATTCGGTTACAACGGGACTGGTGATACAAGTCTTATTATTAGTAGGCTATTAGCGGCTGAATCTGCTATGTCTAGCAGCCATTGAGTCAGATCGGGAAAATGTTTGTACGTTTTTTTTTTGTAAAAAAAAAAGCGTTTCAAATTTCGATTTTCAGACGTTTTAGTCGAGTCTTGGTCGACCAAAGAAAATCTTAGTCGGGGACAGCCCTATACCTCTGAACAGTGCCATAAAGAGGACAGATCAACAGCAAAGATTCAACATCTCGTCTCATCATTATTTACTGTCAAGGGGCAGGATGAGTCTGAGAATTTGGAGCACGCGCGCTATGGAGAAATTCAATTGAATTCAATCATATATTGACATATCAAGGTGAAATTGCGTATGGTACTTCAGAATGATGTCATCTTGAAGGCACAAAGGTTTGAAAAACCATCAGTCTAAATTATATTGGATTTATTGACACAAAGATATAAATGGACTGCATTTATATAGCGCTTTTCTACCTTAGCGGCACTCAAAGCGCTTTACAATGTTTGCCTCTCATTCACCCATTCAATCACACATACCGACGGCAGCGAGCTACCATGCAAGGCGCCGGCCTGCCCATCGGGAGCAACTTGGGGTTCAGAGTCTTGCTCAAGGATACTTCGGCACATGGCCTGGGAGGAGTCGGGGATCGAACCGCCAACCTTGCGATTAACAGACAACCCTCTCTACCCCCTGAGCCACAGCCGCCCCCACAATATATTAAGGCAATGTGTACATTTACATAAATACACCCCTTTCAGCCATCTTGTATTGCATTTCTTATTCCACGTCACCCTATATAAAGACATGTATTCTACACATCTGTAACAAATTTCAAGTCGATTGGATCTATGGTTCATGAAGAGAAGGGTTTTGAAGGTTGTACCAAATTTTGACAGTACAGCCAAATTTGTCATGGCGGACCTTATGGGTCCTTGAGGCTTTTTTGTTCACCATGAGAAATAAGGCAAGTATACCAATTTTCAGGCATTTTGGAGTAATGGGGCGCTGAGGAAATCATGTAGACTTTGGGCGTGGCTTATAGCGCCACCTATGGGCGTACATGGGCCACTAGCCGTCTGGGAGTAGTGAGTGACCTGTTGTATCATTGGGCCAAATTTGACAAAATCGGGTCAAGGACTTTTTGAGCTATTGAGCCATTTAGCGGAGAAGAGGATACATAATAATAATAGGAATACTAACAAAAACAATAGGTTCCCTCTTACCGGAGGAACCCTAAATATAGCTGCAAGCAGCAATGCGGGTTCCTCCGCAAAATGGCAAAATATTAAAAAAATGTACATTGTAGAAGGTCAAGAGTTGGACAACAAGAGAGCAAAACTACTTCATGTTTGGCCAACAAAAATAGGCTGAATGGGGATTTGAACTCATGAGCATAAGGTCACAAGTCAGTCTCTATCCTCTCTGCTACACACCAACTGTTGAGATTGTATGAGTAGCAAGGGCAGAGTATGAGTTTTGGTCAGCTTTGGGACAAAGGTTAAGAAACGGTTGACATTTCAAGGTGAAATTGCATTAAAGGGTTAGGGTTATTTCGCATGGTATTTCAGAATGATCTCTGCCTGTTTAACTAAACAAGTAATGAAAATTATGACAGGCCAAAAGACTGTGCCTGGATTTGAACCTCTGACTTTGCAGGACACCATTTCAACCCATTGAGCTACCCTCAAGGATGAGAATATGTTGTCACCATCCAAATTTCAAGTTAATTGGACCTTTGGTTTAAGAGGGGAGGCATTTTAAAGTTTTCCCCAAGTTTTCACTGTACAGGAAAATCCATCATGGCGGACCTTATGGGTCCTTGAGGCTTTTTTGTTCCCCATGAGAAATGAGGCATGTACACCAAGTTTCAGAAGAATTGGAGCAATGGGGTGGAAATGCTTTGAAAAATCACTTTGAAAATCTGACTTTAGGGCGTGTCCTGTGGTGCCCCCTACAGTCGAAGGTGTCCCATATTTGGTGTGGGGTTACCCACTCGGATGTAGAATCAATGTGCCAAATTAGAAAATGTGTTACCAATAACATGTTGAGTTATTGTGGCGCAAGGAGAAGAAGACTAATAATAATAAGAGAAACGTATCCATTCGTTTTCTTGCTTTATCACCCAAACAGCGCCGCAAGTTATCACTGTTAAGGCATGAAAAACGTTTTTTTGTGTGATTACACTCCAACTTGAATTATGTAGCTCGTATGTAGAAGGAGACTTAACTGCCCGTGACTACGTGTGCGCTGGTGTAAAAGCTGTGGGTGCAGAGGTGTAGGTGCATCATCAAACTACCACGAACAATACAAGACCACGACACCAAGTAGAAAAATAACCCTTACTGGGACGTTTTACTAAATACATATACCACCAACAGCACATAACCAGGTATCACATCCAACAGGGAACAATAGGAGAAGGGCTGGGCGAACGGGGTCCAAACAAAGAAACAAATCAGAAAGGCCCTATGCTTCCCTACACCTCTGTCCCTGCCTACACACTCTAATTCATAACAAGCTGACTGTCTACTACAGAACAAAAGTGACCCCCGCTTGTATCCAACCTAGTGTGTCATCGACGGACAAAAATGCATACCCCAGGGTATCTTACCTGTCCCTTCTCCCAGACAACGGTAATGGGGTGTAACATGAACAAAATGCAGGACAAGTCCAAGCACTAAACAGAAAAGGTTTTACACAAACACTATCAAACACTTGAAATATAACCGAACAGGTTTTGCACTTGGGTTTCTCTTCTTCTCCCTCTTCCCTTAATCCCCACACAACACACATACAGGTATATATACAACAACGGCTTGATTGGGAGCAGACAAGAAAACAGAAGAGAAAAATAAACAACAAAAAAACGACTATGTATTCAGTTGGTGCTATCCAGTCTCTAAACTCGAGACAATGCATCCAGCAACACGTTCTCGGTTCCTTTCTTGTGCTGAATAACTAATTATATTCCTGCACCAACGCCCAGCGCATTAAGCGCTGGTTGTGGTTGTATATCCTGCTTAAAAAAAAATAGGAATTGTAATCAGTGAACACCACTATGGGCAAAACACTAGACCCAACATAAACTTCAAAATACTGTAGCATGAGTAACAGAGCTAGAGCATGCTGCTCAATAGTAGAGTAACACAACTGGCAGCTTGTAAATTTACGTGACACTCAATCTTGAATGGTTTTGCGAAATCTGGGGCAGACATACAGGGGAACAACAAAGTAATGCTTTTATAGCATCAAAAGCAGTCTGACATTCTGTTGACCAAACAAACAACACGGACTGAGCAAATTAGTTAGAGGAGCCACCACAATAGAGAAGTGTTGGCAAAACTGTAGTAACCAGCCATTCCTATATACTAAAGATAAATAAAGGTAAAGAGAGAAACATTTTGCACATCAAATGTAGGCTTATGGGTGAAAAAACTGTGGAACCGTAAAAACTGACCACATTGAAAATGAACTGGAGCTGGCAGTCCATTCTTTCCTTCATGTATGATCTCCACACTGTAAAATCTGCATCTGCAGTTTGTAGAACCTGTTGTAGAAGCTCCTGTGTCAAGGTCCCCTGCACTAACCCCATCCTCTTCAACTTCTCCCCATCAGACGCAGCAAAGCACGGCCTGGTGGGAGCAAAGACATCTTGGAAACTTTAAATACATTTGCTTTAACCCTTGTGTTATCTTCGGGTCATTCTGACCCATCAGTCATTGTGACCCACCGTCGTATTGCGACAGATTTACCGCATACAAAGACAAAGTGAAGCATTTTCTTTTAACCGTTGGGCTGTCTCAGACCCTCCACATTGCAAAGGTTAAAAGAAAATTATTTTAATTTGTTTTTGTATTGGGTAAAATTGGGTAAACACAACGATGGTTCGTTATGAACCTTTGGGTCATGTGACCCGAAGGCAGCACGAGGGTTAATAAACGTGTTTTTGTAAAAATGTGTAAGCAGTACCTGTGATAACATGGTGGAAGAAGGCATTGATGTAGGTGAGGTAGTTGTGAGGACAATGTTTCTTCCGCCATTGGCAAACATTTGTACTACAACCACAGTACTGCAGGCCCGATCAGGCTGGGCTGGGTGGGGCTAGTGTGGTGTATCCCATAGGAGTCACTTGACCGATACTGTCATACACACAGACTTGGTGGGGTTGCTGAAAAGTATAACATTAACATTTCATGAGTATAGTATTTACAAATTTTAGTTTTACGGTAAAAAGTAATAATAATACATGCAATATGTAATATATCTTACCTGATGTGGTATGGACATTGGAAACTGGAAAGATGTTATGATGATAGGGGTCAGATGGCTGAGCGGTTAGGGAATCGGGTTATTAATCAGAAGTTTGCCGGTACAATCCCCGGACGTGCAAATTGATGTTGTGTCCTTGGGCAAGGCACTTTATCATACTTGCCTCGGGGGAATGTCCCTGTTCTTACCTGTACTTACTGTAAGTCGCTCTGGATAAGAGCGTCTGCTAAATCAGCAGACGCTCTTATCCAGAGCGACTTACAGTAAGTACAGGGACATTCTCCCCGAGGCAAGTAGGGTGAAGTGCCTTGCCCAAGGACACAACGTCATTTTGCAATGCAGGGAATCGAACCGGCAACCTTCTGATTACTAGCCCGATTCCCTAACCGTTCAGCCACCTGACTCCCTAAATGTAAATGAATGGCTGCATGTAGTCCAACATTTGAATGCAGAAGGATTATTGTGCAGATGTGAAAAGGTTTGCGCACAGCTGTGTGTATGTGAGAGTTTTTATGTGAGTTTGAGAGGCAGTGTATGTGTGAGTGTTTAAGAAGATTACCTTACAGAAGAATATTTAAATGATAAGTGCCAAAATATGGAAATTAATGATAAATAACTGTATAAATATGAAACAATGTTTCTTGTAGCTGTCAGCAAATTGGAAACGATCTAAATATTAACATGAATAAGAATAGTAATGTGTCTAGCTTGGGTTGTTTTTGGTTAAACATCCACTGTTTTGCAGAAAATTAATTGGCTACTTTATGTAAATAAGAATAGCATTATGGTGACTGTAATAGGTTGGCAACAATTCGAGTGATATGTGGAATTGTACATCTTTTGTGTATACATGATCTATTATAGTGTTGGCATCAGTGGTTGGAAAGTTAACTAATTGACTGTAATTGTGTTTTTCAAATAGTGTTTGAATAGTTCGAGAAGTAAGAAGATTATCGTTGAAGTCCCCCATGATAATTTTTCATCCTGGATAAATATTCATTTCGTCAATAAGGTGTAATACATTTTCTTTGAATAGGTCAACTTGGTATGTTTGTGGCCTGTATACAACTGCAGCGATTAATTGAAACTGTGGAATGTGGAAGACTAATGATTCTAGATTTGTATTACAAGGTGTGGTGACTTCAATGTTTTGATCTTTTTGACAATATAGTCCAACTCCACCGTTTGCCTGATGTTTTAAAGTATCGGTGATAACATTCATAGGACTGTAACAATTGTAACGAGTGTTGTTGTAGAAGGAAAAGTTAGTTAAAAATAAATGGCTGGTTGGATTATTTAGTTGCAGCCATGTTTCAGCTAAACAGATGCACTGTGACTTCAGTATATTTTTGTTTGCTTGCATATGGGTAAAATGTGCATTGAGACTTTGGATGTTATGAAAAGCAATTGTGAACTAGAGAGGGGCAAAAATAAATAATAACTAGAGAGGGTACAATTTCTGGGGAAATTGTAGGGTGTGCTTGCTTGCGTCGGTTGCACAGGGGTCCGTTTTTAATGACATTTTTACAACTGATATTTCTGTATATTTTATATAACAATGCATAGGGCCTACTTATTATTTATAAACATTACATAGATTTAAAAGCATCTTTTTTTGCTGCTCATTTACAACTCAAAATACGAGTGAAGTGTACAATGAAATATTATGTCTTCTCATTTCCCCTGCAAGAGGCAGCCTCATAGCTGAATCAAAACGAATACATTTGGCAGACCGGTGTAAAAATTGACCTAATCTCTATGATTTAAACGTCCTTTTAAGTTTTTCCCTTCTCGTGATATTTTCAGGCATTTAGCCTACTCATATTGCATTCATTCATTAATAAAGAACCCCCTTTGAAGATTATTCTACGACCGGCAGTAGAAGATGGAATTGCGATTCAAACAGTACCATTTGCTAACTGAAAATATGCCGCCAAAAACGTAAATAAGCTTGACATTTATTTAGTGGAAAATCGCTCATTCATAAAAAGCTCACAGGTAGCGATCATTGTCAGTAACAACGCAAAATGCGATATAGCCCTGTGTGGAGAAGCTGCCCCGGTAAATTGTACTACTACAGTACAGTACTAGTCTACTGCTGTGTTCGTCTTGGTAGCGATTGCGTTGGTTGAATTCGATGTAACGTTCCGTTGTACGGTTTAGGCTCAAATTAATTATTTTCATGAACAGATTGACAAAGTTTAGGCTGTGGCAATGAAGTTCAGGTTAGTAGTCAGATAGTTTCAGCTATTGAAATACTTTTGATTTAATTAAGGGGAGTGCCGAACATGTTCTGTCGCCG
Source organism: Osmerus eperlanus (assembly GCF_963692335.1). Taxonomy (NCBI): domain Eukaryota; kingdom Metazoa; phylum Chordata; class Actinopteri; order Osmeriformes; family Osmeridae; genus Osmerus; species Osmerus eperlanus. The sequence continues at coordinate 13,018,030 of NC_085034.1, forward strand.
TTTGACTTCCTAAACAGCTGTGTAGATGTTTTTGTAGTGTGTCTCGCGTAGGCTTCAGCGTTGCAGTGAGCAACACTGGTTTGAAACCACAGGTAATGATAATTTCACCAACAAATCGTTTACTTGTAATGTAATGTCATAATAAATACTACAACGAAAATGTATTTGTGAGGAATGTTTATTTTAACGATTGAAAACAGATGCATCATAGACCACTGTAGTATGTGTTGCCCGGGCAACAGAGGCTAATGTCATGCTAATGCTTCAGTGAAATAATAGACTACTAAAGAATATATTGTGCTTAGTAAAGTTATGCATTGTGCTTATTAAAGTTCTGTCTTATGATCTGAGAAGTGTGCTCAGGCTCAAACATGGTGTCTCACACAGGGTGTGGGAAGCAGGCTGTTCTTTGTGTCTCTATCTCTTCATTTTCAGAAACAACCTTGAAACCGGGTGGAGACGGCACCCGAGCAGGTGGGACGCGTAGGCAAGAACAACTCACTGATGCACGAGAGAACAAGCTCAACCCTCTTTTCATCTTTCTGTTTTAATTGCACTGTATAAATATATGCTGGGGAGGGACAGATAGCCAGTTGGACTTCGTGAACCAGCCCAAACTCTGTTGCGGGTAGGGAAACGTAGACAACCCCAGAGCTCTGGATGTGTTGATTTCTAACTGCTGAACCTGAAACTCGAAGAAAAAAAAACCTGAAAAAAAATAAAAATAATTGAAGCCGTAAAAAACAAGTTTTGAATCTGAAAACATGAAATGTGAAACTATGTGAAAATATGAAAGTGAAAATTGAAAATTAATAACTTATTCAAAATTATTCCAAAATGTAATCGAAATATTATTCAACCTGAAAAAAAAATTGGTACACTTATTTTTACTTTGAATACATGGTTTTATTTTTCAAGTTTTCGACCAAAACGTACATTTTCAATGTCAAGCTTTAGTTTTTCGACTAAAGATTTTTTTTTCGAATTAACAAAACATTTGGCCCTGATTTAGCTCCATACAGTTGGAGCCGTTAACAGGACAGTAGTGTCATCAGGGTTTGTACATGTTTGTGCTAAAATTCTAGACAACTCTGTTGGAAAAATTGAAGATGTAACACATTTATCCTGTATAAGAATGATTCTGTGTTCAGTATTCCTTGGGTGCAAAGAGAGGCCTAACCCCAAATCTGAACTCTGGGTAAACATACAGGACCCTTATCTTGGGGCTGAGGACTTAGAAGAAGGGGGTTGGTTTGGTTGTTTTAAGGAGATACTTTGTGACAAGGACTATAGGGGGAGACGCAAGGTCTGGTGACCATTTGTTGACACCTATGTGAAGGAGTTTACGACCACAGGACCGGAGATCCTGTTGTTGTGTTTCAATCAGGGTTGATGACGTAAACACGCGCGCACACACGCGTGCCAGGTCTATGCAAGGAGCCAATGAAGAAGAGCCATGGGACATTTGCATGCCTTTTTCTTAACCAATGACTGTAAAGAGAGGGGCTGCTTAAATAGGTAGCTAGCACAACATGCTAGCAGACAAACTTTGTAGCACAATGGCGTGTGATGTTTTTGTCTCCTTGTGGGCCGGCCGCAAGCAATAAAGCTTTCTTAAACTTGTTCACCGACTGACTGTGCAATGCTTAAAAGATTAATATTTCCCACAAACTCGTAATGTATGGCTTTAATCAAATGGCTTTTTCACCAGCGATAAAAAGTTTTATTTGTTGTGGATTTTGTCCCCAAACTGTTTCTAAACTCCATTGACGTAGGATGTAAAAAATGCGTGCCTGTTCATCATTTAAGGATCTCATTATATTCCAAGCAGTGTCTTTAGTCATAAACGTTTTTCTGAGTTCTATGTTACCAGTTGGACGCAAAGTTTCTGTCAAATCAGGAATATTTTCTGAAATATTATGTAAATCATCTTCATGTTCAATGATTTCCTGGGATTGTAAACATTGCAGGCGTTCCATTTCAGACTGGGGACAAATCTGTGCCCAAGCATCGTCCAATTCACCCTGTTGATCCATTACAGATTGTGCCTCTTCTAGTTTGTCTGAATTTTGTTCATACAAGGACCTGTTGTTGTCTACAATTGCTTTTACTGTGTCTTGGTTATCATTCAATTCATGTACAATCCCAACATTGTAAAAATCTTCATATAACACAAACGGATGTGGTTTCAACTCACAGTCTTCATAATGGGGCAAAAACAATTGTAACTGGCTGTGGTGGTATTTTTCTGGATATTTTGTGGGTGACAGTCTTGCATATCTAATAACAGCTGGTTCCGTGCGGGATCTTTTTTTTTATGTGGCCATAGTTGTCCTGAAGTTGAACAACAGATTCGCTTGGATTACTTGGATCTTCACTTTGATTCAAGACACGATATTCTGAGCAAAACGTGGCAAGGCACATGTTTTGAAACGGTGGTGATTGTGGTCTATGTTTATACCGGTCTACTATACTTGTCATCCACATAGTATTTTGTTGACTGTTGTAGTTGTTTTTTCTTTCTCTCAATACACTGAGAGGTAAACTCATGCACATAGGGTGTTCTCCCGTCGGTATGAAAGTTACTTTGCGTGAGCATTCCTTTAAATGCATTCCAGTCAGTCTATATACTGCTTCTTGTGCAGAGACTTCTCTATTATGAAGGTAGACACTGACGAGTGATTTGAAAGCAGCTTTAGCATCCAGATTGCCTTTATTTCCTTCTTTTTGTGATTTATCTAGTAACAAGCCCATTTCTCTTTCTGCTTTGGAAATATATGAAATAATATACACAACACAAGAATATGCATCCACAATGTACTGAATATCCATGTTTCTTATATACTAGTGTAATAATTGGACCAATACGCTGTTCCTATTGGTCCAGAAGACGTTCTCAAAAGTTAATAATACCGTTTATATACCTCCTGAAAGTTCGCAGAGGTAAATAAACGGTTTTATGGACCTAGCAACAAGCTGTTGCCTTGGAGATGTAGCCATTGACCTCGAATTGATGTTGTTGATATGTTGCCCAGAGCCATAGAAAAAGAGTTGCGACACTTCCATAGACTCCCATTGTTATCGAGGAATGCGGAAGTAAAGCGTGTCACATGCGACCTGTAGTTCCAAACATTGCATTTTCCACCGTTCAACCCCATTCATTTTCAGTGTCTCCGAAGCAAGTTAGCTGGTAAATTGATGAAAATCCTTCATTTTTTCATATTTTTACCACCACATATCAATTGTTATTAGTAGTATTTCATATAGCTAGCTTTAGATAAAGTTTATCGTAAGATTATAGCTTGTTTGATTCGAAACGCAGTTAGAGCTAGACTGTAGGTCTAGCTAGTAACATAAGCAACACTTTTACTGAAGCTACCTAGAGAGCATGTGTATCATAACCAGAAGTCAGTTGCCTTATAGTCTGTCAAATTAGTTCTAATTATTGGTGTTCGTTGGCATACAAAATAAGTCTTCTATATATAGCTCTTATTAGCCTAGTTAGTAGAGCTAGCAACAATGAATTGCAAATTAAGTGGTCCGAAGCAAGTTAGCTGGTAAATTCACGAAAATCCTGCATTTTTTCATATTTCGACCACCACATATCAATTGTTATTAGTAGTATTTTATATAGCCAGCTTTAGTTAAAGTTTATCGTAAGCTTGTTAGATTCTAAATGCAGTTGGAGCTATACTGTAGGTCTACGTAAGCAACACTTTTACTCTAGCTAGCTGTACATGTATCATAGCCAGAAGATCACCGGATCACTACAAACAAAAGGAGTGGAAGAACACAGGACATATTGTACAATAAAATGTTTTATTGAATGCAGTTGGTTGCCTTGTTGGGTGTGCTCAAGCCTTCGGCGAGAGCACAACCTTTGTTCTCTCACATATATATTATTATTATTTTTATTTCTTTTTGTCCCCCTAAAACTCAGTCAATATTTGGCCTACATAGACAACGTAGGTGTCAAAAGTTTCGTCTTGGTAACGATTGAGTTGCTTCTATCGGAATTTACGTTCCGTTGCATGGTTTAGGCTGAAGTTAAGTTTTTGTGGCGAAAAGTGAAGCTAACGGTGGCTAATTTGCTAGCCACAGTCACTGACGTTACTAACGTCACTAACGTCACGAAAACACGCGTGACTACCTTTGGCAGAACATTCATTTCGCATCTGTTAACTTGGGGGATAGCTAGGCTAACTATAGCTTTACTGCAAGGCAGCTGCAGAAACGCCACAAGCAAAGAGGCCAGGGTGATAACTATTTACTCATTTTACTTTGTGATATGACACACAATTGTGATGTGTAATGTGCAGTATAAGCTGATATTATTAACCCTTGTGTTATCTTCGGGTCATTCTGACCCATCAGTCATTGTGACCCACCGTCGTATTGCGACAGATTTACCGCATACAAAGACAAAGTGAAGCCTTTTCTTTTAACCGTTGGGCTGTCTCAGACCCCCCACATTGCGAAGGTTAAAAGAAAATTATTTTAATTTGTTTTTGTATTGGGTAAAATTGGGTAAACACAACGATGGTTCGTTATGAACCTTTGGGTCATGTGACCCGAAGGCAGCACGAGGGTTAAGGAAGTACATCTACTTTCGGAAACAGTAGTCTACTATTTCACTGAAGTATTAGCATCATGACATTAGCCTGTGTTGCCCGGGCAACACATACTACAGTGGTCTATGATGTAGCGTTATCTGTTTTCAATCGTTAAAATAAACATTCCTCACATATACATTTTCGTTGTAGGATTTATTCTGACATTAGTAAACGATTTGTTGGTGAAATTACCATTACCTGTGGTTTCAAACCAGTGTAGCTCACTGCAACGCTGTAGCTTACGCGAGACACACGACAAAAACATCTAACTTACACAGCTGTTTAGGAAGTCAAACGGCGACAGAACATGTTCGGCACTCCCCTTACTTAAATCAAAAGTCTATCTAACTACTAACCTGAACTTCATTGACACAGCCTAAACGTTGTCAATCTGTTCATGAAAATAATTAATTTCAGCTTAAACCGTACAACGGAACGTTAAATCCAATTCAACCAACGCAATCGCTACAGTACCAAGACGAACACAGCAGTAGTCTAGTACTGTACCATAGTAGTACAATTTACCGGGGCAGCTTCTCCACACAGGGCTATATCGCATTTTGCGTTGTTACTGACAATGATCGCTACCAGTGAGCTTTTTATAAATGAGCGATTTTCCACTAAATAAATGTCAAGCTAATTTACGTTTTTGGGGGCATATTTTCAGTTAGCAGATGGTACTGTTTGAATCGCGATTCCATCTTCTACTGCCGGGTAACGTCGTAGAATAATCTTCAAAGGGGGTTCTTTATTAATGAATGAATGCAATGAGTAGGCTAAATGCCTGAAAATATCATGAGAAGGGAAAAACTTAAAATGACGTTTAAATCATAGAGATTAGGTCAATTTTTACACCGGTCTGCCAAATTTATTAGTTTTGATTCAACGATGAGGCTGCCTCTTGCAGGGGAAATGAGAAGACATCTATTTCATTCTACACTTCACTCGTATTTTCAGTTGTAAATGAGCAGCAAAAAAAATATGCTTTTAAATCTATGTAATCTTTATAAATAATAAGTATGCATTTTTATATAACATATACAGAAATATCAGTTGTAAAAATGTCATTCAAAAACTGACCCCTGTGCAACCGACACAAGCAAGCACACCCTACAATTTCCCCAGAAATTGTACCCTCTCTAGTTTATTCTGTTCTATTTACCAAACTCCTTTCTTGTCTTAAATTGAGCAGTTGCTGGTGATAATGGTTAGATTCAACTTGCATCAAGTACTACAAATATAAGTGTTGTTAATGTGGTAGGCTAAATTGTAAGTGGGCTGATGAATAAAAAAATGTTTAACAAGACCCATTTACTTAAACCGTCTAAGGTTAAACGTTAAGCGAGACCTACGGTCTCGGTTAACAAACGTTTTAACAAATCTCGGTTTACAAAGGCGTTTGCAGACCTGTCGAGGAGTAAACATTTGCTGTTTGCATTCCAAGCTCGTAACAGGTCTTTGTTGTATTGGTTAATCCAAATGTCACCAGGTTTTCTTTTTAATACCACATTTGTTTTATTAGTTAGTTTTGAGTTTGCTATTTCAAAAAGCAATTGAGAAATGTTGATGCTTTCAAAGAGTTCCTCTGTGGACTCAAATGTATTGCTTTGGATTCTTCAGAATTGCATTGATCTGGCTGTTGTGAAGGATTGTTATTTAAGTGTCCTGTGTTATCTACTTCTTGCATGGGCATAGTAGGGTCATGTAAGTCGCTTTTAACCACCTTGGTCTTACTTGGTTTTATAATACGATCAACAAATGTTCTACAAGATGGAGGTCGTGGGAAGTTAAACCAGCATTCAGTTCTTTTTTTAGAAAATGCTTAGTGCTATGTTTTTGCAGTGTTAACAATCTCATACAGTTCTTCATCATCTGACGAAGGTAGTTCACAACATACATATTTGTCAACAAAATCTACAACTTTCTCATCAGGGTCTTTGTCAATTTGAGGTGCTGATTTCACCCAGAACAAACAATGACAGTGAGGTGAGCCTCTGTTTTGAAATTCAATTAGGTAAAAGTAGTTAGTTATTTGTCCTATAGGAGCTGCTGGAGACATAATTACATCTTTTAGGAAACTGTGCCATCTGTGGTCAAACATTCTTGCCGCTGTAACTGGGTTTTGTTTCAACAATGCACATTTCTCTGACCAAGTCAATTCATCTATAGGCACATTTATATTTTGTTCATGACTGAGTGTTGTCATCATTTCAGGCCAGCGCATGTCAGCTGAGGAAAATGAACAGAACCATGTGGGAATTCCTAGTTGTCGTATCATAGCAAACAAATCTTTTTGTGCAGATTGCCAAAAAGGGGGTGTTCCTCGTATAGGTCGTAAGAACTTGTAGCCTTCGTCATTTTTTAATACCCGTTTTAAAGATTCTGCATCAGTTAGCAAATTGGGCTGTTCTTTGTCGTTCAATTCTTTGCCTGAACCTATGCGCAAGGCCATTGAGAGACGTTTGAAAGAACTTGATGCACTTCTGATATGTACTGGGCATAGAATATATAGTCTGTGCACAGACACAGAGTCAAAATGTTGATCCAAAACTTCTTTAGCAATATCTACTGGTTATAAACATGTATCTAGAAACAGCCCATGTGTTTGCTCAATGTATGTCAACTCTTCTTCAGGTTGATCGGTTTCAGAATCACTGTCCATTTTGTTCATTGTTTTTTCATCAGCAGTACTTGTTGTATGTGTTGGTTGAGTAGCCATTTGTATTGGCACAATGTTCTCATCAAGAACTCCAACAGTTGAGTCTGACTCAGATGGCATATTATTATTACGATTACATATTTCTATGTGTGTATGATCATGACTTTCAGAATGATTGATTGCATTACTTGTGACATTCTGTTGATATTCACTGATTTGCACATCATTCACTTTCTCCAAAGGGTTAACCCATTCATTGTTAATGCTAATGTCATCATACCATTTGTTATTTAACTTTAAGTACTCCAAGGCCTTGTAGACATGGTTTGTATGAACGTGTTTATATTCATAATGCCCTTTGTATGTTAACTTGCGTTTTAGTTTAATTCGTAACATTAAATCATTTCCATCATTTCGTGGGAGCATTTTTGTTACTTGATTGACATTAGATGGAACACATACGACAGGTCCATGGCAACCATTTTGTCCACCTTTTGGTAATGCCAAGAGTTTCATGAATGGAATATGTGAACTCAAGTGTTGCTCAAGTGAATTCAAACACTTTAGTTCTGGAGGAATAGGTTCCAAATGCAAATTGTTGGATACACTTTCTTGAGGCATTCTACCCGCACAGATTTTCCGAGAGGCAGTTAGAACCGAAACTGTACTGTACTGTAGCTAGTGGTACGTGCCAGTGGAGCGAGTGGTAAGTGACAGTGGCTAGTGGTACATGCCAGTGGAGCGAGTGGTACGTGAAAGTGGCTAGTGGTACGTGCCAGTGCCTCTACTGGCACCTAGTGGTACGTGCCAGTGAAGCTAGTAGTACGTGACAGTAGCTAGTGGTACATGCCAGTGCCTTCGCTGGTACATGACAGTAGCTAGTGGTACGTGACAGCGCCTCTACTGGCACCTAGTGGTACGTGCCAGTGGAGCTAGTGGTACGTGACAGTAGCTAGTGGTACATGCCAGTGCCTCCGCTGGTACATGACAGTAGCTAGTGGTACGTGACAGCGCCTCCACTGGTACATGACAGTTACTGTTCTGTTGATAGTGGTACGCAAGCTACATTTGTTTGCAACCTGACGAACACGAGTTACAGTCACTACAAGCTCACCATACAAAGTAGTCGATTTAGACATTATATTGCAATGGTGTGACTTTAATGTAAAGCAGACTTGTACACACGTAATGAATTATTAACAAATTATTTTACTCAGAGTAACTGAATTTAAGCGTGCACATGAGCCACCGTTGTAGGCTCTCCTACGTCTCTAATGCACATCGTTGTGTTTTTATCAGTGCCTCCTAGTGGCGTATATTATTAATTGTAATAACTGAAGTCAATATAGGTAGCCTACATTTGCATTTCGATACTCTGAGTAAATATAGTTGTTAATACTAGTTCATTATTTTCATATGAAGAACCATGTCAATAAATGACACCCTATGATTGCAAATGTACTTTCTGGGTATTATACATATTGGAAACTACAAACTCTCCTGGATACAAATCTGTTTAAATCACTCAAATATCTTTATCACAACTGAAGTTACATCATTTTAAAGTCGACCTGTGTCAAAAAGTGATATGGGAGAAAATCCTTTTGTTCGTAATGACGTTGTGAATGTAAATGTCAGTTTAAGTATAGGCTACATGAATAACTTCAGCAAGTTATTTCATTTCAGTCATTTCATTGATCAGTTGTTATGGGCTGCTGCAGCACTCAAAAGAGCAGGCAAACTAAGCATTTGATTTGACATGGCTTGAAAATCTTGCTAGCTGACATGTCCAAAAACCGTTGAAATTAACAGTTTTTAAGTAATCATATACTTTTTGTACATTACAATGAAGTTTAGGGTGTTAACTATACAAAACATCGTTTTCTGTCAAATTTTGACAGAAAACGATTTTCAATCTTTTATGGCTTATAGCCAACAATTAGCGGCCGCGACATCCACGGGTTTCCGCAGGCAGCCACACATTTAAAAAATAAAAGTTTATAGCCTGTTCTCCTGCCGCGGGGCAGTTAGGCTACATGACAGTAAACAAAAGCTGCAAGACACCCAATGCAACTGCCACGAGACTATGGAGTTAGATTAGTTTCAGAATTCACAAACAAACGTAACACGATTCACAAATAAATGTAACGCGATTCACAAATATATTTTGTGATTCACAAATGTAACGCGATTCACAAATAAATGACCCCATTACATTTGTTTGCAACCTGACGAACACGAGTTACAAATCGGAGAACACGAGTTACAAATCGGAGAACACGAGTTACAAATTCCTGCATTTGTGTGTGTGGATTTTTGGAACTTTCCTGACGCGCTTAGATTCACAAATGCATATTTTCTAAAAGATATTCTCTGCAGCACATCAGATGTGTCTTCCAATTTTAGCCAATCACAGCTAGCTTGCTAAACGTTAGCCTAGGAAACACTTAAAATTACTAAACATGAATCCTGCCATTCTCAAGAATATTCAATCACGTATGATAATCGGTTTAATAAGATTAACAAGCAATATTTCACCTACATGCTACCAGACGACATTGCTCGTGATCTGAAGGAGACAATGTCAGTTATTATGGCAGGTTGTTTTAGTCCACATAGACATGTTAATGTGATTGGCTAAAATTTGAAGAGACGATCTGATAGGCTGCAGAGAATATCTTTTTGAAAAAAATGCATTTGTGAATCTAAGCGCGTCAGGAAAGTTCCAAAAATCCACACACACAAATGCAGGGATTTGCAACTCGTGTTCTCCGATTTGTAACTTGTGTTCGTCAGGTTGCAAACAAATGTAATGGGGTCATTTATTTGTGAATTGCGTTACATTTACATTTAGTCATTTAGCAGACGCTCTTATCCAGAGCGACTTACAGTAAGTACAGGGACATTCCCCCGAGGCAAGTTGGGTGAAGTGTCTTGCCCAAGGACACAACGTCATTTGGCACAGCCGGGAATCAAACTGGCAACCTTCAGATTACTAGCCCAATTTCCTAACCGCTCAGCCATCTGACCCCACTTACCCCAGTTACATTTGTGAATCACGAAATACATTTGTGAATCGTGTTACGTTTGTTTGAATTATGAAACTAATCTAACTCCATACGAGACACTTGCGTACCACTATCAACAGAACAGTAACTGTCATGACCAGTGGAGGCGCTGTCACGTACCACTAGCTACTGTCATGTACCAGCGGAGGCACTGGCATGTACCACTACCTACTGTCACGTACCACTCGCTACAGTACAGTTTCGGTTCTAACCGCTACTGGATTTGTGACATATCCACAACTTGGACGATTGAATATGTTCAATGCAGATGTTATCGCATTCTTCATTACAAGTCTGTAAATATGTATCTGTAATGCACTGTTTTGCCAAAGAAGTAACGGCTGTATTAGTTGTGTAACGATCAGGTTTACATTCAACAACTTGTTTTCGAAAAAGCTGAAGATGACAAACTGAGCAAACAAATTAACCCTTGTGCTGCCTTCGGGTCACATGACCCAAAGGTTCATAACGAACCATCGTTGTGTTTACCCAATTTTACCCAATACAAAAACAAATAAAAAAAAAATTATTTTAACCTTCGCAATGTGGGGGGTCTGACGCATGCTTACAAAAATACAAAATTGCTTTACTTTGTTTTTGTATGCGGTAAAGTTGTCGCAATACGACGGTGGGTCACAACGACTGATGGGTCAGAATGACCCGAAGATAACACAAGGGTTAAGGGCCTGTTTTGACATTTTTTCGAAATGACTCTATGACATAATCCATGGAAAGTTTCTGATTATTCTTATCAACATGTTTGCACGCTTTGACGTTTTTTCCTGCTTTGAAAGTCTTCATCGGTTCCCCAGCTAACACAGTTACGTTGCCCTTAAGTTGCCGCAACGTCACTCGAAGACCAAACATACGTTGCCGCAACGTCTTTGGCGACATTGCGGGACCGTGCATCTGTGGGACGCCAGAAGGTAACCGCAACGTAATCTTGTGACGTTGCCAGTCCGTAACCGCGACGTCGTGGCAACGTTATTTTCCGACGTTGCCAGTCTGTAACCGCGACCTCCTAGCAACGTCGTTTTGTGACGTTGCCAGTCCGTAACCGCGACCTCCTAGCAACGTAATTTTGTGACGTTGCCAGTCCATAACTGCAACGTTAATTAAGTAACCTATATTTGCCTTTGCCTTCGGCAAGGGCACAACCTTTGTTCTCTCACATATATATTATTATTTTTTTCTTTTCTTTTTGCCCCCCTAAATCTTCGTCAATATTTGGCCTACATAGACAACCTAGATGTCAAAAGTTTCGTCTTGGTAGCGATTGAGTTGCTTGTATTTTTATTTACGTTCCGTTGCATAGTTTAGGCTCAAGTTAAGTTTTTGTGGCGAAAAGTGAAGCTAACAGTGGCTAATTTGCTAGCCACAGTCACTGACGTTACTAACGTCACTACGTCACTAACGTCACGAAAACACGCGTGACTACCTGTAGCAGAACATTCGTTTCGCATCTGCCTTTGACGCGTACGAACACACCGGTGTGTTGAGAACTGGCTGGTCCCTGAAGCGTACCAACACATCGGTGTGTTGGAACGCGTCCTTTAGAACGTCCAATTTTGTTCAAAAACGTCACAATAGAGAGCCTACATGTATATTATGAACATGTGTTTACCTTACCTTTACAAGTTAACCTTATCCATATGAAAACGTTCAGACAATTTAGTTTAGCTAATGTGAGCTAACAGCTAACCAAAAAATAACTCACGCTTCACTCACTGCACCTAGTAAACCATGATATTATCCGTTTTCCTTGACTTGGTTATCACTTTCAACACATTTTACTATTGTATAACCAACCAGAGATAAAATACATACACTGTATATTTGGAGAAAGTTTACCTTAAAGTTTACCTTACCTATTATCTAACTATATGAAATCGTTCAGACAATTTAGTTTAGCTAATGTTAGCTAACAGCTAACCAAACATAACTCACGCTTTACTCACATCACCTAGTAAATGTGTTGAAAGTTTCAACACATTTTACTATTGTATAACCAACCAGAGATCGAAATAATAGATATACATTCACAAATATGCATCCAAAACATCCGACAAGCGTCTGTCTTTCGTCTCGTTTTGAGCTACTAGAGGCCATCTTTGATTTTTTTGTGTTCCGGCAACAGACATGACCCTTGATGATGTACCACTTGACCCCGTACACCTCAGTATTTTCTCGCGAGAAGAGTAGGTTATCTCGTTGACCCTTTGACACCCACAATGCATTGAGTACTGATCAAAACAAAAAAACATGGCAGCCTACATTATCGGTATTAGCCAAGTTAGCTTGTCGACAGCTACACTACGATAATATATCATATCCATTCACTGTGGATTCACTTGTGTGAATATTTGAAAATCGGAACAGTAATGACAGTACTAAGTTATTTTAATAAATATTTTAGTAAGTTAAAAAACCCACACAAACACGTTTCTTAATTTTTTACCACAGTATCCCTTTACTCATTTCAGGTACATGTCCAGGAAAGGGTACAGTCTTGTCATTGTCACGTTACATATCAAGGAATATCATTACCACAAACATTCAGCACACAGCTATAAAAAATATATACAAATTAATCCTTGATGCTGTGTAGGGGTAGGCAAGGCTTCCGTCAACATATCGGCAAAAAGGTACAGCATGTTTGAGTTGTGTGATGTACTGGCTATATTTAGGACAGGATCCACTATGGACATCCAGGATCATGAAGGGCTTGGGATTTCTGGGTCTGTTGTCATGACAAGTCAACTGGCATTTATTGTCATCATATACTTACAGTACACAATGAAATGAAACAACATTCTTCCAGGACCTAGACAACTACAACAACTACGTAGAATTAGGTAAAAAAAGATTGGTCCAACAAGACAAGATCCAATTTGTGACAAATGCCTCAAGACACCAATAAGTGGGGATACTCTGAATGTAAACAAGTAGGCTAGTGCAAGGGAAACATATGTAAACATAACCTACTAAAATCATATGTGGACATCAGTTATTGAGGTAGCAGCCATATGCAAAAAAAAAAAGAGTGGAGTGATGATGTACAGGAGCCTGGGGTGCATGGGTTTGTCCACAATGCGTGTGGCTTTGGGGATGCAGCGTTTGTGTTTGTGAGGGAAGAGAGATCCTGACTATCTTCTCAGCTGTCCTCACTGTCCTCTGCAGGCCGTGATGCAGCTCCTCGGGATGCTCTCTATAGTCCCTCTATGCAATGTGGTGAGGATGTGGGATGGGAGATGGGCTGTCAGCCTTTGCAAAAAATAAACATGCTGCTGGTACATCAAGGAATTAGGTGTTCGACGGTCTCGTTGATGTTCAGCAAGGAATGGTCACTTTGTGCTGACCGTACTTGCCCGACACCTGAGAGAAGGCCATGTACTATACATGGACAGTTTGTACAGCAGTGCTGTCATTTTCTGTCTCTTGGAACAGGGCCTGTGCGGGCCAACATTCACCTGTAAAATTAGAAAGGGAGATGTTCAATATTTAGAAAACGGTCAACAGCAAGCAATCAAGTGGTATGACAAGTGGTGCATTTCATTACCCTATGAAACATTACAGTCATACATTGCCGTCTTGTCATTTCAATAGGTTGTTAGATTGAATAAGCATAAAGTCTGGTTGATTCTACATGTCGTCCATCAACTAGCCCTAGCCCAGATTTTCCAAACAAATTACACTTGCCTCTCATTTTTGCTTGAACTGTGGCCTGACAATAAATGAGGAATACATTTTCTATCAACACAGAAATTAATGACAGTAGATGGTAGCAAGAGATCACAAAACATAGCCATCAATATAGAATGGATGTCTGAATTATTGTGTTTGCTTTAATTTGACTAAACATGGCAAGTTAGTAATCGCTAGTTACCTGAATAATACCCTTTACTACGAGCTAGCTAGCAAAAACATCAGATAGTGGAAAACAACCACAGGTCATGCTTTCGTCTCAATATCATGCCACAGGTATGTGTATATTTTGTGGGTATAAATAATCTACTCACCAGAAAAGTTTCCCAGATAAATTGAAGCCAACCAAAAAGGTTTGAAGGTATCCAAGCAGCATGAGCTTGCTTGATCGCCTTTCGCCGAGGTGTCTGGGAGTCATGTTCCAGTCTCGCCTATAGCTCAATTTGGTTGACGATCAACAGTTGCTGCTAATTTACTTGGCTATGTTACGTAGTTTGTGTAGTAGGATTATAACAAAGTAATGCAAGTGCATCCAGTCAGTCTAGCGTATTACTAGGATTGTAATGTATTGTTTTGTTTTCGTTTAGCTGGCTTCCATCCAGTAACTTATTTTGTGAACACTGGCTGCGTTGCCAACTCAGAAGGTTTACGAGATGGAAGCCAGCTAGCGAAAACAAAACGATGAATAGAAATCAAATTAGACTGACTGGATGTATCCGAATGATTTTGTATTCGTTATAATCCGACCACACAAACAACGTAACATAGCCTAGTAAATTAGCAACAGCTAACTTGTTGATTGACTCTTTACTACACTACGAGCTAGCTAGTTTGGCAAAAACATCACCTCGTGAAATACAACAGTTCATGCTTTCATCTCAGTATCGTGCAAACTATATGGGTGGTATAATTTGAGTTATACAAATACTTCAGTCACCAGAATAATAGCCAAAATATCTACTTTGAAGGTTTCCGCCAGTCCCCTGAAGCGGAAGAAATACGTAACGAGAAGGTGGTTAAACAAAACAACCAATGAATGGAGTATTCGTCACTAATACGGGGTGCAAACTAGGTCAATGGAAAATGCGAACCGAGAAATACTGAAATTGTATAGCAATTCAATTTTAATGCGTCATAATCAATTTCTGGAACGTTGAGATTGATCCAAACTCACGCGCATAAAAAACTCACTCTGGGGGACCAGTCAAGGAATTTAGAACCTACGTGTGAAAGGGTTAACTTGGGGGATAGCTAGGCTAACTATAGCTTTACTGCAAGGCAACTGCAGAAACGCCACAAGCAAAGAGGCGAGGGTGATAACCATTTACTCATTTTACTTTGTGATGTGAAACACAATTGTGAAATGTAATGTACAATATTAGCTGATATTATTAACCCTCGTGCTGCCTTCGGGTCACATGACCCAAAGGTTCATAACGAACCATCGTTGTGTTTACCCAATTTTACCCAATACAAAAACAAATACAAATAATTTTCTTTTAACCATTCCAATGTGGGGGGTCTGAGACAGCCCGACAGTTAAAAGAAAATGCTTCACTTTGTTTTTGTATGAGGTAAATTTGTCGCAATACGACGGTGGGTCACAATGACTGATGGGTCAGAATGACCCGAAGATAACACAAGGGTTAAGGAAGTAGGCCCACATCTACTTTGGGAAACGGTAGTCTTTATTATGACATTACATTACAAGTAAACGATTTGTTGGTGAAATTATCATTACCTGTGGTTTCAAACCAGTGTTGCTCACTGCAACGCTGTAGCCTACGTGAGACACTACAAAAACATCTACACAGCTGTTTAGGAAGTCAAACGGCGACAGAACATGTTTGGCACTCCCCTTAATTAAATCAAAAGTCTTTCAATAGGTGAAACTATCTGACTACTAACCTGAACTTCATTGCCACAGCCTAAACTTTGTCAATCTGTTCATGAAAATAATTAATTTCAGCCTAAACCGTACAACGGAACGTTAAATCGAATTCAACCAACGCAATCGCTACCAAGACGAACACAGCAGTAGTCTAGTACGGTACTGTAGTAGTAGAATTTACCGGGGCAGCTTCTCCACACAGGGCTATATCGCATTTTGCGTTGTTACTGACAATGATCGCTACCACTTCCACTAAATAAATGTCAAGATTATTTACGTTTTTGGGGGCATATTTTCAGTTAGCAGATGGTACTGTTTGAATCGCGATTCCATCTTCTACTGCCGGGTAACGTCGTAGAATACCCAGCTAACACATGACGTTGCGGCAACATTGCCAGTAAGTGCTCAGTTGGTAACCCGCGACGTTACCTTCTGGCAACGTTGTGGCAACGTCGTAGCAACGTTATAAAGGGAATGTTGCCAGTTGGTCCCATGGACAACGTTGCCACGACGTCGTACCTTTGTTGGCTGGTTACGTTATTTTTAGACCCGTGGACAACGTTGCCGCGACGTCGTACCTTCGGCTGGTTACGTTATTTTTTGGTCCCCTGGACAACGTTGCCGCGACGTTGTACCTTGGTCGGCTGGTTACGTTATTTTTAGACCCGTGGGCAACGTTGCCGCGACGTTGTACCTTGGTCGGCTGGTTACGTTATTTTTTGGTCCCATGGACAACGTTGCCGCAACGTCGTACCTTGGTCGGCTGGTTACGTTATTTTTAGACCCGTGGGCAACGTTGCCGCGACGTCGTACCTTGGTCGGCTGGTTACGTTATTTTTTGGTCCCATGGACAACGTTTCCGCGACGTCGTACCTTGGTCGGCTGGTTACCTTATTTTTAGACCCGTGGACAACGTTGCCGCGACGTCGTACCTTGGTCGGCTGGTTACGTTATTTTTTGGTCCCGTGGACAACGTTGCCGTGACGTTGTACCTTGGTCGGCTGGATACATTAATTTTGGTACCATGGGTTAAGTTGCGGTTAAGTCGCTCTTTGGTCGCAGGACAACGGATCTCGAGTGCAATATAGTGGTTTATCCAGAGATGGAGAGATCACACTGGACTGCTCTCAGTTCTGACACTTTTGCAATGTAGCCATAGTCTACATGAATTTCAATCACACACAAAATTAAATGTTGCACCCAGCATGTATAAATGTAGACAATGCATGTAATTCATGTGCAACTCATTCCCAGCATTGGTCATCAATTTTCTCATATGCAGAAACATAGCTTTAATAAATTAAACATAGCTTTAAAAGACTGAATTTGGAATATAATTTAGTCTTTCATTCTTTACTATAAACATGTACAAAAGCAATCAATGTGTGATGTGTAACATGATTAAGCAAACATTCTTTGTATAGCACACCAAAGCTGTATGACACACAATGCAAATTTGTGCTCCAATAATTTTGTAATACAAAATTGTTAAATGTGACCAAAAGGTAAGCGACTCTTAAGAGTTTCATTTCCAAAGATGAGTCATCACAGAATATTACAATTCTTCTTTAGCAAACCTGCCCCTCAGTCTGCCCCTGAGCAACAACTTTGCGCATGCCCATTTCAACGCATCGCTGAAACTGGGGTTTCAGAAGAGATTTTGCAGGGGTTCAACTGTCTTGTACGCATTGGATTTCAACTGGAAATTAGCTACTTCAAAGGTGAGTTTCTTTACAGAAATAGTTTTAAATATATAAACATATTTTCAGAAATTGGATGGGGCATGCTATTACCCAGATAGCAAGAGACATTGAATTAATATTGATTTTCCATCTAAATCATCAGAATGGTTGAGATTGAAATCTCAATGCTAAATAAACGTTGAATCACTATTGCAATATCTTTGAAACATAGGGTACATTGGAATAACATTGATTTATAGTTGTCCTGATTAATTGATTAAACATCGATTTGTAGTTGACCGGGTAAACAGCAACGATGTTAAAAAGTCATTGAATTATAGTTGACTGGGAAATGAAAAGATGATTATAGAGCTAGTTGACCGGGAACAATGATTGAAAAGTCATTGAATTATAGTTGACCGGGAAATATGATCGAAAGGTCATTGAGTTATAGTTGACCGGGAAATATGATCGAAAAGTCATTGAGTTATAGTTGACCGGGAGACCATCGTTTGGTAAATCAACGTCAGATGAACTTGTTCTTCTCATTTGTGGATCCACATCAGGTAAGCAGAATATTGATCTAATGTTAAATTGTACCAAATGTAATATTCGCAGACGTTTATCGTTTATTTACATTGTCTATATTAAATTCAGTCATAGTTTCCATCAATATTTTATTGTTGAATATGTATAGCCAATTTACCAACTGTACTGTAGCTAGCTAGTGCTACAGTAACGGCTAGAGCTATTTCTAGTCCCTCTCTGAAATGTGTATATAAAAAAAAAACCTGTTATGACAAAACATTGTACTTTAATAGGTAGATACATACCAAGCCCAAAACATTCCGGCTTAAAAATCCAATGGTTATGTCGGGAATCGTCATTTTCTCAATTTGGTAGAGCTAGACTGTGCTAGTAGAGCTAGGCTAGTCTACCGGCGTCATCGACAGCCCAGCCACTTTCAATAGAGAAATGTCAAGTTTGACGCTGCACAAGACAATTAAGTTGATCTTTAGTTAGGTTATTATTACAACGTTGTTTCAATAGTAATATTGGTGGAAATACCGTTAATATCGCGTTGATTTGGGGTTGTGATTTCAACGTGTTTCAATATGAAATAAGGGTGCAAAATGATGATGAATCAACATCAGAGTCTGACATTGGTTCAATGAAATTAGCGTTGACAGTGGAATGTTGATTCAACGTAGTTTCAATGAAGTATCTGGGTACATATATGTTTGAAATTGAGGCTATTTAGCCTGTTTATGTGCTATCAGATTCACATTGTTTACGTTAGGATTTCGCTAGCTACAGTACAGTAGAGGTTAAACCCTCCAGAAAGTTATGTTGAAATACTGAAAATGCATAGGCCTACATGTTATCAAAGTTTAGCGTCTCACAAATCACCCACAAAAGAATCAGTGAAAATAAACGTTCAGAACTGTTAAAAAACCTTGTCCCAGAATAGTTTATTTAGCCCAGAATTTTCAAAGACTGTGGAGCTAGCGTGGCTGATCACGTTTTAATCAGTCGGCCATGGCATGTAACGTCACTGTGTCCAATCCCGACCGCTGTAAACTACTATTGTCCAAACCCGAACGGGGTTTGGACACTCAGTTTCCGGTCTTTTTGCCAGCATTTTCTTTCGCTATCGCCAGCAAAGTGTAAGTAGTATTATTTTAGGCATACCAAACAATCTACGTGTAAAATTTCATGAATATATATGGACGTTTACATGTCTAAATAATATAGGAAAGTTACTTTGGCCGAAAGACCACTCGGCGACACTCGGGCGACGATCTTTACTCTGACAAGTGTGTCTGTGTTGTCATCGTACTGCTACTATGGGTTAGCATATGAGTGTATTTCAATGCTATCTTAACACTACTTTGTCTTGCCAATGAAAATACACGATCATGTGAGACGTGATCCGTAGTCGAGGGGAGGAAGGGATGGGGGCTAGCAAACTTTGAGAAGAGTTCAACAAAACATCCAGCAGGTGGTGGTATACAGTCAAATTGAGATTTTATCGCATAGTTTGGAGATGTTGAAGCGTGATATCTTATTGTGGAGGACATAACTACGTCCCCGGATATGTTGACAGCACTGATGATCAGTTTGGTGACCCTGGATCAAGTTAATATCCCCAGAAAAACAGCAGCGGCCAGTGTTTAGAAGTGCGGTCGGGTTTGGACAAGGGTAGCGCACGGCTAATTTACCCGGCGCCAGCGTCTTTTGACCGGCTCTAGTAAAGGCTAAGCTAACTCTACATTTTTAAACAATATTTAGCTTGAAAGGTAAGAAGTTAAAGCTTAACGTGAAATCAGTAAATCAGCTGAAAACGTGATACGATTATTTTATCAATATTTGAAGTGGCATTTTATCAGAATGTTAGCTAAAAACCGGTCGGGATTGGACACAGTGACGCTACAGCAATGGCGTCTATAAAAGTATCATGTCACTAATTTTTCCAATTTGTACATGCCATCTGTTTTTGGTTAAGTTTATTCGTTTAATCTTTAGATGCGTGAGTTCTAAATATTTCCGACGCTTCCACCAGTTATTTTTCCAAAACGGCAGCTAGGTAGCTTTAATTAGCTTCCGTTACCTAGCAACCTAGCATAATACTCATAGCAATGCTACCACCTGCTAGTGTTACTTGTTAGTTGTTAATTTTGAAGCCTTACTATAGCGTTTGTCATATAGTTTTTGTCTATCGGAAAACAGTCGGTTGGAATGTTCAGAATCACACATGTGCGACGCTACGATGTGGGGCCCTGCTTTCGAACGATCACATATGTGCAATGCTACTCCTTTAATATCAATATGCTATAACTATGTACATAAACTACATTCCATTTTCATTTCTGTACAGATTATCCTACCACCGTCACACGGCCTAGCACTGTGTCCCTGGGAAATGATGGTAAAGTAATGACTGACCGTTTAAAACAGTGACAATAATTGTATGAGCCATGGCAACCTAAAGGCTATGTTTTGAAGCAAAAGCATGACTTAAAACTTTTGCATCACCAGATTCCATACCCCTAGATGTCAACTCTGGTCTGGTGGAGGTGAACCAATTGGGGGCCCAGGAAAACAGCTGGCAGCCAGGCAAGTGCAAATATAAGACACTCAAAAAAATATATGCTTTGTATACAACCATTCAAGGTAACATTTGTTATTTACATCATTGTTACAGCTAATCTAGAAGAACCACAGTGTATGCCAATCATGCTAACTCTTGTAAACTTGTTTTACTTGTCTTTAATGACAGACACATTACAGGTTATGCTCCGGAAGATGGAGACACTGGAGGAGAACCAGCGAGAGGCTCTCCTTTTCAGGCGACTACAGGGCAGACACACTGAAGAGGTGCCAGTGATGGACCTACAGGTGGCCCAAACACAGGCTGAACTCCAAGACCTTGAGGAGTGCCTTACTGTGCTGGAGTTGCGAAAGAGAGTGGTAAGTGTTTGGAGATGCCATGAACTATGGCTTATACGCAGCGTTCAACGTTCACATTGGTGCTGACAATAAGTTCATGACTTCTAATTCCAGACGCTGTGATGAAGTGGAAGACGGGACTGGGAGAGAAAGCTGTGGAGCTCCTCATAGAGGAGACACTCAAACACACCCCGGCAGCCCATTCAAAACAAGCCAGGTGAATGAATTTTTTGATGATGTATATTATTTTAGATGTGATTTTTTTATGACTTGTATAGCGCCTTTTTACACGTGCAATTATGTTGATAGAACACTAACTTATTTTGTGCTTCATTGTCAGGGCCAACAGACAGGACCTGTAGCGGGGACTGGCAGAAGATTTTAATTCACTGTTTGGCACTTTGTTTGAAATAAAATGACAATGTTACATGGAAATGCTGCCTTGTTTATGATTAGCTGGAGTTAGGCTACACATCACACAAACATAGTCCTCCTAAAGTTGGCTACCATGTAGCCTATTATACAAGAACAAGTAGCATTTTGGGCAAATGAGGTCTGCATATGAACCGCCCCAATATAAGCAGTAGAATTGAGAAATATAGGTTACTTAGTTAACGTTGCAGTTACGGAAAATGACGTTGCTAGGAGGTCGCGGTTACGAACTGGCAACGTCGGAAAATAACGTTGCTAGGAGGTCGCGGTTACAGACTGGCAACGTCGGAAAATGACGTTGCTAGGAGGTCGCGGTTACGGACTGGCAACGTCGGAAAATAACGTTGCCACGACGTCGCGGTTACGGACTGGCAACGTCACAAGATTACGTTGCGGTTACGTTCTGGCGTCCCACAGATGCACGGTCCCGCAACGTCGCCAAAGACGTTGCGGCAACGTATGTTTGGTCATCGAGTGACGTTGCGGCAACGTAAGGGCAACGTAACTGTGTTAGCTGGGTAATCTTCAAAGGGGGTTCTTTATTAATGAATGAATGCAATATGAGTAGGCTAAATGCCTGAAAATATCACGAGAATGGAAAACCTAAAAGGACGTTTAAATCATAGAGATTAGGTCAATTTTTACACCGGTCTGCCAAATTTATTCGTTTTGATTCAGCTATGAGGCTGCCTCTTGTAGGGCAAATGAGAAGACATCATATTTCATTCTACACTTCACTCGTATTTTGAGTTGTAAATGAGCAACAAAAAAAAGATGCTTTTAAATCTACGTAATCTTTATAAATAATAAGTAGGCCCTATGCATTTTTATATAAAATATACAGAAATATCAGTTGTAAAAATGTCATTAAAAAACGGACCCCTGTGCAACCGACGCAAGCAAGCACACCCTACAATTTCCCCAGAAATTGTACCCTCTCTAGTTCTCAATTCTAATGCTTATATTGGGGCGGTTCATATGCAGACCTCATTTGCCCAAAATGCTACTTGTTCTTGTATAATAGGCTACATGGTAGCCAACTTTAGGAGGACTATGTTTGTGTGATGTGTAGCCTAACTCAAGCTAATCATAAATGAAGCAGACAAACAAAGTGCCAAACAGTGAATTAAAATTTTCTGCCAGTCCCCGCTACAGGTCCTGTCTGTTGGCCCTGACAATGAAGCACAAAATAAGTTAGTGTCCAATCAACATAATTGCATGTTTGAAAGTGTTGCGGCCACGGCCTGGTTCCTGTCCCTTTTACACCCCCTGCTGGTTCACCTGGATTATCCTGCCAAAACTCTACACACCTGCCGCCCATTACCTCATCATCCTGCCTACTTCAACCCGGCTTTCCAACCACTCCTCGTCAGATCGTTGTCACAGCTACTGTGGTAGTATGCGCTTTTGACCCTCAAGCATTGCTTGATTCGCTTGCCTTTTGTAACCAGTTTTCTTTGTGCCCAGGATCATCATCCAAGAACCCGGTCCCTGTCTGCCTGCTGACCCGCTGATTCATCTAACCAGACCAGAACTCAGGACTACATCCAATAAAACCCCTACTTGTATCTGTGCTGCGTTTGGGTCCACACCGTAACAGAAAGGGGCTATACAAGTCATAAAAAATCACATCTAAAATAATATACATCATCAAAAAAATATTATGGGATTCTAGTTTTTTGTCACATAGCCATGTGAAAGGTTGGATATGGAAGCTGCAATCATGATTCATTCACCTTGCTTGTTTTGAATGGGCTGCCGGGGCGTGTTTGAGTGTCTCCGCTATGACAAGCTCCACAGCCTTGTCTCCCAGTCCCGTCTTCCACTTCATCACAGCGTCTGCAATTAGAAGTCATGAACTTATTGTCAGCACCAATTTGAACGCTGCGTATAAGCCATAGTTCATGGCATCTCCAAACACCTACCACTCTCTTTCGGAACTCCAGCACCTTAAGGCGCTCCTCAAGGTCTTGGAGTTCAGCCTGTGTTTGGGCCACCTGTAGGTCCATCACTGGCACCTCTTCAGTGTGTCTGCCCTGTAGTCACCTGAATAGGAAAGCCTCTCGCTGGTTCTGTAAAGAGTCTGTAATTAAGGAAGAGTAAAACAAGTTTACAAGAGTTTGCATGATTGGCATACACTGTGGTTCTTCTAGATTAGCTGTAACATTGATGTACATAACAAATATTACCTTGAATGGTCTTTGCCCAAGATGGTACAGCTGAATGGGGTATACAAAGCATTAGTATGACAACATTTGTTGTTTTGACAAATATGTTTTCCCCCACGATCAGAACAACTTAGGTATGCCTTACAATGAGTTGGCAATGTTTTTTTGAGTGTCTTATATTTGCACTTTCCTGGCTGCCAGCTGTTTTCCTGGGCCCCCTATGGGTTCTCCTCCACCAGACCACAGTTGACACCTAGGGGTATGGCATCTGGTGATGCAAAAGTTTTAAGTCATGCTTTTGCTTCAAAACATAGCCTTTAGGGTTGCCATGGCTCATACAATTATTGTCACTGTTATAAACGGTCATTGATTACTTTATCATAATTTCCAAGGGACACAGTGCTAGTGATGGTGGTAGGATCATCTGTACAGAAATGAAAGTGGAATGTAGTTTAAGTACATAGTATTAGCATATTGATATTAAAGGAGTAGCACCGCACATATGTGATCGTTCGAAAACAGGGCCCTACAGCATAGCGTCGCACATGTGTGATTCTGAACATTCCAACCGACTATTTTCCGATAGACAAAATCTATATGACAAACGCAATAGTATGGCTTCAAAATTTACAATTAGTAGGCTAACAAGTAACACTAGCAAGAAGTATCATTGGTACGAGTATTGTGCTAGGTTGCTAGGTAACAGAAGCTAATTAAAGCTACCTAGCTTCCGTTTTGGAAAAATAACTTGTGGAAGCATCAGAAATATTTAGAACTCACGCATCTAAAGGTTAAAACGAATACACTTACCCAAAAACAGTCATGTACAAATTGGCAGAATTAGTGACATGATACTTTTATAGACGCCATTGCTGTGCATGCCATGACCGACTGTGATCAAAACGTGATCAGCCACGCGCTAGCTCCACAGTCTTTGAAAATTCCGGGCTAAATAAACTATTTTGAGACAAGGTTTTCTAACAGATCTGAACATTTATTTTCACTGATTCTTTTGTGGGTGATTTATGAGACGCTAAACTTTGATAACATGTAGGCCTATGCATTTTCAGTATTTCAACATAACTTTCTGGAGGGTTTAACCTCTACTGTACTGTAGCTAGCGAAATCCTAACGTAAACAATGTGAATCTGATAGCACATAAACAGGCTAAATAGCCTCAATTTCAAACATATACGTACCCAGATACTTCATTGAAACTACGTTGAATCAACATTCCACTGTCAACGCTAATTTCATTGAACCAATGTCAGACTCTGATGTTGATTCATCATCATTTTGCACCCTTATTTCATATTGAAACACGTTGAAATCACAACCCCAAATCAACGCGATATTAACGGTATTTCCACCAATATTACTATTGAAACAACGTTGTAATAATAACCTAACTAAAGATCAACTTAATTGTCTTGTGCAGCGTCAAACTTGACATTTCTCTATTGAAAGTGGCTGGGCTGTCGATGACGCCGGTAGACTAGCCTAGCTCTACTAGCACAGTCTAGCTCTACCAAATTGAGAAAATGACGATTCCCGACATAACCATTGGATTTTTAAGCCGGAATGTTTTGGGCTTGGTATGTATCTACCTATTAAAGTACAATGTTTTGTCATAACAGGTTTTTTTTTTATATACACATTTCAGAGAGGGACTAGAAATAGCTCTAGCCGTTACTGTAGCACTAGCTAGCTACAGTACAGTTGGTAAATTGGCTATACATATTCAACAATAAAATATTGATGGAAACTATGACTGAATTTAATATAGACAATGTAAATAAACGATAAACGTCTGCGAATATTACATTTGGTACAATTTAACATTAGATCAATATTCTGCTTACCTGATGTGGATCCACAAATGAGAAGAACAAGTTCATCTGACGTTGATTTACCAAACGATGGTCTCCCGGTCAACTATAACTCAATGACTTTTCGATCATATTTCCCGGTCAACTATAACTCAATGACCTTTCGATCATATTTCCCGGTCAACTATAATTCAATGACTTTTCAATCATTGTTCCCGGTCAACTAGCTCTATAATCATCTTTTCATTTCCCAGTCAACTATAATTCAATGACTTTTTAACATCGTTGCTGTTTACCCGGTCAACTACAAATCGATGTTTAATCAATTAATCAGGACAACTATAAATCAATGTTATTCCAATGTACCCTATGTTTCAAAGATATTGCAATAGTGATTCAACGTTTATTTAGCATTGAGATTTCAATCTCAACCATTCTGATGATTTAGATGGAAAATCAATATTAATTCAATGTCTCTTGCTATCTGGGTAATAGCATGCCCCATCCAATTTCTGAAAATATGTTTATATATTTAAAACTATTTCTGTAAAGAAACTCACCTTTGAAGTAGCTAATTTCCAGTTGAAATCCAATGCGTACAAGACAGTTGAACCCCTGCAAAATCTCTTCTGAAACCCCAGTTTCAGCGATGCGTTGAAATGGGCATGCGCAAAGTTGTTGCTCAGGGGCAGACTGAGGGGCAGGTTTGCTAAAGAAGAATTGTAATATTCTGTGATGACTCATCTTTGGAAATGAAACTCTTAAGAGTCGCTTACCTTTTGGTCACATTTAACAATTTTGTATTACAAAATTATTGGAGCACAAATTTGCATTGTGTGTCATACAGCTTTGGTGTGCTATACAAAGAATGTTTGCTTAATCATGTTACACATCACACATTGATTGCTTTTGTACATGTTTATAGTAAAGAATGAAAGACTAAATTATATTCCAAATTCAGTCTTTTAAAGCTATGTTTAATTTATTAAAGCTATGTTTCTGCATATGAGAAAATTGATGACCAATGCTGGGAATGAGTTGCACATGAATTACATGCATTGTCTACATTTATACATGCTGGGTGCAACATTTAATTTTGTGTGTGATTGAAATTCATGTAGACTATGGCTACATTGCAAAAGTGTCAGAACTGAGAGCAGTCCAGTGTGATCTCTCCATCTCTGGATAAACCACTATATTGCACTCGAGATCCGTTGTCCTGCGACCAAAGAGCGACTTAACGGCAACTTAACCCATGGTACCAAAATTAATGTATCCAGCCGACCAAGGTACAACGTCACGGCAACATTGTCCACGGGACCAAAAAATAACGTAACCAGCCGACCAAGGTACGACGTCGCGGCAACGTTGTCCACGGGTCTAAAAATAAGGTAACCAGCCGACCAAGGTACGACGTCGCGGAAACGTTGTCCATGGGACCAAAAAATAACGTAACCAGCCGACCAAGGTACGACGTCGCGGCAACGTTGCCCACGGGTCTAAAAATAACGTAACCAGCCGACCAAGGTACGACGTCGTGGCAACGTTGTCCATGGGACCAACTGGCAACATTCCCTTTATAACGTTGCTATGACGTTGCCACAACGTTGCCAGAAGGTAACGTCGCGGGTTACCAACTGAGCACTTACTGGCAACGTTGCCGCAACGTCATGTGTTAGCTGGGTGAGCACACCCAATAATAATAATATATATGTGAGACAACAATGGTTGTGCTCGCCGAAGGCAAAGCACACCCAATAATATATATGTGAGAGAACAATGGTTGTGCTCGCCGAAGGCGTGAGCACACCCAATGATTACGTTAGTTGTTTCCACAAAGAAAACTGGATCGACTTAGGTGGGTAGAACGTTACAGCTTAGCAACCAAACTATATCGTGATTCAACTCAGCTTCAGTTTGCTAGATAAAAAATGACCTGCCAAAGATCTGGACAAACATGCATCGTGAATTGTAGATTTACATGTACGGGTTATTTATTCGAATGAAACACAGTCAGGAACATGAAATAGAGCGTTAGCCCCATTGCCAATAAACTAAATCATCACGCATTACCTATGCTCTTGCGTTAGTAAGCTAAACTAGTTTAGCTACATGCCTACTATAGTTGTTTTCGCTATCTAGTTGGGTGTGCTCAAGCCTTCGGCGAGAGCACAAGCTTTGTTCTCTCACATATATATTTATTGGGTGTGCTCAAGCCTTCGGCGAGAGCACAACCTTTGTTCTCTCACATATATATTTATTGGGTGTGCTTTGCCTTCGGCAAGGGCACAACCTTTGTTCTCTCACATATATATTTATTGTGAGAATGCTGTTCAGCATTCTCACTATTGTTTTTCCAACTTCTTAGTTCTTCCGCCGTTTTTTGTCCTTTAACTAGTCCTGCATACTTTCACCGATTCCTACAATTTTTGTATAAAAACGTTCAGCTTCTTCAGGAGATGTGTGCTATGTCTTTTGGTATTTCTCACTTTTATACTTTTTAAGATATTAAGGTTTTTGTGCAAATTATTCTCCCATTAAAAGTAATGGTAAATCCTTTCAAATCATTAAAAAGCTTCCTCCTCTTTCAAACGTAACTACTTCAGCATACGTTCAGCTAGAGACACCATTCAACCTTTAAAATGTTCACAAGACATTCAGCTATTCCCAAATGATTCAGCTTTTTCAAATATTCAGCCAATTTTGAATTATGACAGTTTGAAATACATTAAAATGTTTGCTCCTTCTTGATTTTTATGAATGAGCAGCAAGCAGAGTGGCACACTGCTGCCTGCTCTTTTTCTGATATTCAACTAAATTGTCAAACACATTCCTCTAACTTTCATATAGTTGAACTTACAGAAACAAGTTATACCTTAAAATGTAGGAAAAATTGTCCTCTTTCAGCCAATGTAACTACTAAAGAGCTCACATTTACAGATTTTCAGCTATGAGCCTTGAAGCGAGAACAGCCTTTCAAATTCTCTCACAAACTTCAATGGAGAGGTGGGTAAAATCCGTCAGAGAAAGCAAGAAGGAAGACGATTTCGAAACTGCCGGTAGTGACATATTTCTGACCGCACAGACATATAAAGGACATCTCTAGTTTCGGCAGTCTTGGGTCTCGGAAAATATCCTCATTTTATTGATTGGACGTGTAGTTTGCGTCTAGGTCAACTTGTTTGAGGTGTGGATGCTAGGTAAATGTTCGTTTTTCTCTCTGCCTAGCTCGTTAGCTATCACAGCTGCGCCATCACCGTGGCAACCAAACAGACACGCACCATGATTGAAGGACCAAACCTGCCATATTTACAAATGAATGAATGAATAAATAAATGTCCACATCCATGCATTTAGACAGAAATAAACGAATATATGTATTAATTAATGCACAATTGTCAATCAATAGTTACATATATTTTACATTTATGTATGTATTTATTTATTAATTTATTAATTTATTAATTCATTTATTCATTTATTCATTTATTCATTTGTTCATTTATTCATTCATTCATTCATTCATTTATTAATTCATTTATTCATGTATTTATTCATTTATTGATTGATTTATTCATTTATTTATTCATTTATGCCTTTATTTATTCATTCATTCATTCATTGTTCCCAATATGATAATGAGAGGAGGCCAGTAGGCGTGGAAACTGACGTTCAGACATTGCAATCAATCCAGAGCCATAGATTCAATCTAGCTAACGCCTGGGACACACTGGCTGCGAAGCGCCCTGAAGCGCCACAATCTGCTACGAATGACGCGATGCTGTTCACACTAGACGCGCATTTCTCCACGCCGGTCACCAAGCCTTTCACCTTCTCTGAGCTTTCCTTTTATACATGTAAAGCTGACATTGTACATAAACATGGCATAGGCTACAGGCTAATTAGGCAACTTGTTGCTCCAACAACCGTCGCAACAGCATCCCATTCCCAACATAACGTGGCAATGTTTGGCTTTTGTTGCCGTAGTCTTTGTAAAATACGTGCTGTGGGGCATACAACTCCATGTAGGACTAAGCTACATTTCATCTTCGATGATTAACTTTGTGTCGTCAATCTTCACAAATTTCTCTTCTGCTTGATTGGGGGCTATGACAGATCGTCTATCTCGCTCTTACACACAGGACAAAAATGTTGGTTTGACAATCAACAATCAGGATTTTTTATTTTTAAATGTTTAGCGTAGTGAAGTTGGGTGTTAAGTAGTTAACGTAGTCAATTCTTTATAACATGTTTGTTTATCCAAATATCATATGGTGAATTAAATCTTTGTTTTCAACGAGGTCGGCCAGCCTGGCCATGTAGGCTATGTTGTCCATAAAAACGATATCCGCTTCGCAGCCAGTGTGTCCCAGGCGTTAGCTAGATTGAATCTATGGCTCTGGATTGATTGCAGTGTCTGAACGTCAGTTTCCACGCCTACTGGCCTCCTCTCATTATCATATTGGGAACAATGAATGAATAAATCAATAAATAAATCAATAAATAAATCAATAAATAAATCAATAAATAAATCAATAAATGAATACAAAAATAAATACATACATAAATGTAAAATA
Source organism: Osmerus eperlanus (assembly GCF_963692335.1). Taxonomy (NCBI): domain Eukaryota; kingdom Metazoa; phylum Chordata; class Actinopteri; order Osmeriformes; family Osmeridae; genus Osmerus; species Osmerus eperlanus. The sequence goes on from NC_085034.1 coordinate 13,048,104, forward strand.
TATGTAACTATTGATTGACAATTGTGCATTAATTAATACATATATTCGTTTATTTCTGTCTAAATGCATGGATGTGGACATTTATTTATTCATTCATTCATTTGTAAATATGGCAGGTTTGGTCCTCCATACCATGAACGTTTTTGAAACTGACAAAGGAGTTGTATTTCTGACCGCACAGACACATAAAGGATATCTATGGTTTCGGCAGAGTCTTGGAAAGAAATATACGTAATTAACTAATTATTAACTATTAATTATGTGGGCAATGTAGAACAGCGGACAGATTCGATATTTGATCTTTTGTTAGTTATGGCCATTCTAGTGACGCTACTGTCATCATGGCTGCTAATAGAACGGCGAAACCAGCTCACATACGGTCTAATGACTATCATTCATTACCTAGCTACAAACAAATGCTTCGTAACTGAAGAGTATTTACTTTTTATTGGCGATATTGACAACAGAGGTTAAGGAACTTGTCTTTAATCAAAAGATGGTCTCTGTTTTCAATTTGAAGCAGTAGATCTAGCTTATGTAGGAAATGTTCCATTGCATCCTCTCTAGCTTCACGCCTTCGGTTATTATTCAAGGCTACAGTGCAGGGGCGTAGCAAGGGTTGTGTCTCAGGGGGGGCGGAAACTGATTGGGGGCCCCCCTGTTATTAACATTTTGCAGTGCAATAAAATATAACACTAAAAAGTAACCAATGGCAACCACTATTGTGAACAGCACATATTAGCCTATATAATAAATGTGTTCAGTCATCATAGCCCCTAATGTGCGAACAAAATGTAGGCCTAGGCCACTAGCCTCGCATTCAGCATTCATTAGAATCTTTCACACACAGTAGGCCTACACAAATCCATGCATAACATGGGTTTAATGATCTGTCCATTTACCAAATACACTACAGTTAGGTCCATAAATATTTGGACATTGACACAATTTTCATCATTTTGGCTCTGTATACCACCACAATGGATTTGAAATGAAACAATCAAGATGTGCTTTAAGTGCAGACTTTCAGCTTTAATTTCAGAGTATTTACATCCAAATCAGGTGAACGGTGTAGGAATTACAACACATTTTATATGTGGCCCCCCCCTTTTTAAGGGACCAAAAGTAATTGGACAATTGGCTGCTCAGCTGTTCCATGGCCAGGTGTATGTTATTCCCTCATGGGAGTTCGTTATTTCATTGACAAGGAGCAGATAAAAGGTCTAGAGTTCATTTCAAGTATGGTATTTGTGTTTGGAATCTGTTGCTGTCAACTTTCAATATGAAGTCCAAAGAGCTGTCACCATCAGTGAAGCAAGCCATCGTTAGGCTGAAAAATCAAAACAAACCTATCAGAGAGATAGCAAAAACCTTAGGTGTGGCCAAATCAACTGTTTGGTACATTCTTAAAAAGAAAGAACACACTGGTGAGCTCAGCAACACCAAAAGACCCGGAAGACCACGGAAAACAACTGTGGTGGATGACAGAAGAATTATTTCCCTGGTGAAGAAAAACCCCTTCACAACAGTTGGCCAGATCAAGAACCCTCTCCAGGAGGTAGGCGTATCTGTGTCAAAGTCAAAAATTAAGAGAAGACTTCACCAGAGTAAATACAGAGGGTTCACCACAATATGTAAACCATTGGTGAGTCTCAAAAACAGGAAGACCAGATTAGAGTTTGCCAAAAAACATCTAAAAGACCCTGTACAGTTCTGGAACAACATCCTATGGACAGATGAGACCAAGATCAACTTGTACCAGAATGATGGGAAGAGAAGAGTATGGAGAAGGGAAGGAACTGCTCATGATCCAAAGCATACCACCTCATCAGTGAAGCATGGTGGAGGTAGTGTTATGGCGTGGGCATGTATGGCTGCCAATGGAACTGGTTCCCTTGTATTTATCGATGATGTGACTGCTGACAAAAGCAGTAGGATAAATTCTGAAGTGTTTCTGGCAATATTATCTGCTCAGATTCAGCCAAATGCTTCAGAACTCATAGGACGGCGCTTCACAGTGCAGATGGACAATGACCCGAAGCATACTGCGAAAGCAACCAAAGAGTTTTTTAAGGCAAAGAAGTGGAATGTTCTGCAATGGCCAAGTCAATCACCTGACCTAAATCCAATTGAGCATGCATTTCACTTGCTAAAGACAAAACTGAAGGGAAAATGCCCCAAGAACAAGCAGGAACTGAAGACAGTTGCAGTAGAGGCCTGGCAGAGCATCACCAGGGACGAAACCCAGCGTCTGGTGATGTCTATGGGTTCCAGACTTCAGGCTGTCATTGACTGCAAAGGATTTGCAACCAAGTATTAAAAGTGACAATTAGATTTATGATTATGTTAGTTTGTCCAATTATTTTTGGTCCCTTAAAAAGGGGGGGGCCACATATAAAATGTGTTGTAATTCCTACACCGTTCACCTGATTTGGATGTAAATACCCTGAAATTAAAGCTGAAAGTCTGCACTTAAAGCACATCTTGATTGTTTCATTTCAAATCCATTGTGGTGGTATACAGAGCCAAAATGATGAAAATTGTGTCAATGTCCAAATATTTATGGACCTAACTGTATATTCAAATTCAACTATAAGAGGTCATAAGCCCCCCAAAATGAAGTTAAAGACAGTAGCCTATAGTCATCCTAACGGTAAGTACAGGGACATTCTCCCCGAGGCAAGTAGGGTGAAGTGCCTTGCCCAAGGACACAACGTCATTTGGCACTGCCGGGAATCGAACCAACAACCTTCTGATTAATAGCCCGACTCCCTAACCGCTCAGCCATCTGACCCCCCATGTTGTTGTCAATGAGAAATGGTAGGATGCTGTGTGTGTTTAGTTCATTATTTTCCATGTTCAGCTCACGGTACATAGTACGAAGTGTAACAAATTCATCAACCACATAATCGGCCTTAGACAGATATTCCGAATAGAACTCCGCAAGCGCTCTAACTTTCCGAGCAGCATCAGGGTGACAAAAATTTTTTGGGTTCATCACAGCAAATTTCTCAGCCATTCTCCTGAAATCAGCAAAGCAAACTGCGAAAGTTTACTCAACGTCTATCCTGTCTACTAAGTCTCTACGTCATGTAAACAAATTGAAAATGTATATATATTTAGTAAAATTGTCTTTTAGTTAATCCCCATGCTTGATGGATAACAGGAATGAATGAGACACTAAAACCACCTGATGATCACGATAATCCTTGTTCATACAACTAGCCCAGGAACACTGCGCCACAATAATAATCTCACCTACAAAGAAGGAATCTGATATATTTGCTAAGAGATTGCACACAACTATATGGAAAAACTATATTTTGTAAAATTGTCTACCATGGATACAATCAACGTTTTGTTGCCAAAGAGAAATTATGAAAAAAGAAAAACAAAATCATAGATCGCGGGGCCCCCTCGGGTGCGGGGCCCGGGGTTTACGGCGCCCCCACCCCCCCTCCGCTACTGCTACGGTGTTAATACAGTCTTTAAAAATACCACTTTGACACACTTGCAAGAAATGATCCGCTGGTTAGATGTAGCATGATCTTATTATTTAAGTATAAAAAACTCACCAGGGACAACAACAACATTGGCAACCCTGCACTATGAATTATTATTTTGATGTCATCTTAAATTAAGTGTCTGAACAGGACTGGGTGTGCAGGCACACATGATTAGTTTCTCCTCCGTCTTGAACCTGAAACCTAGATTCTAGGTTAGAAATGTTGCCAGTCTGTTGCCAATGACCAACGGTCCCTACATTTTTCCAGCAAGTTCAAGTCATTCCAGTGTTGTCCTTTTACCTTCAAATTCGTTCAACCCAGACTTCAGCAACTGGTTTTCTGCTAAATTTTCACATTTTCCTGCAGCTCATCTTTCTGAATTTTTGCCCTTATTGTTTTGCATTTTTCTTCTTCTTTTCTTCTCTTTTCTTCTGTTTTCTGCCTTCATCTTGCTCCAGGTCCTTTCAAAAATACCTTTCACAGCAGTACCTTCCAACTGCCAGTACTTTTGCATTTTTCTTCTATTTTCTGTACTTTTCTGCCTTCATCTTGCTGCAGGTCCTTTCTAACATACATTTCAGGCCTTTTGAAACTCAAAATTTTCAAATTCTTCAGAATTATTTCTCTTTTTGCATTTTTCTTCTCTTTTCTGTAGTTTTATACCTTCGTCCAGCTCCAGCCCCTTTCAAAAATACCTTTCAGGCGCTTCAGCTTATAACTTTCTACTACATTTTCAAAATGTTCCGCTTTTTTAGCATGGTCAGCTATCCCCATTCAGGTTTTCAGCATTCTCACTGCTGTTTCGCAGGAACAGCCGTTTCTAGTTATTATTATTGTTTATTTTCGCGCCCCTAAAACTCAGTCAATATTTGGCCTACATAGACAACCTAGGTGTCAAAAGTTTCGTCTTGGTAGCGATTGAGTTGCTTCTATAGACAAGTTTACGCACCAAATCCCAGGGGGCCGCCATAACTCTACACAAATGCATTTAATTTCCGCCGGAAGTGGTTTGCAAAGCGTCTGCCGGTGTAAACACAGCGATGTTGATGCTAGCTTGGGATCACGGTTCTACTACTTTGACATACTTGTCGTTTGACATTTACTACTGGATAAGTTGCCAATGTCGTCGCCATACTTTTAAGTACATTTTAGAGTTGATTTATAGTTATAAAGCTTTTGCCAGTCCATCATTTTGTAGCTTTTAACATGGAGCAAAGGCAATGTCAGAAGATGACTTTAGTCGGTGATTCATTAGAACATTTGTTGTCTAGCTCTTCAATCTCTCAGCAAAATGTAGGCTAATTATTTGGCTAAAGGATGCCACACTTATCAGACAGAAGTTGTTCTATAAATTCGTAGCCCGACATTAAAAACATTTATAGTCGGTTGACTGATCGCGTTGTTGTACCCAGTCAAAGGAATAAACACACAGGAACATCATGAACATTCAATGGTCTTGCCAGTTATCCTGGCAAAACATGTAGCATAATGTTCTTTATTTATTGCCAGGACACGGTCCAAGTAGCCTAGGTATACATAACATTGAAAGCTAATTTGTTTGGAATTTCTAGGCTATTGATGTTACATGTTGATGTTCAGCCTATTCAATTTAATAACTTCAGAAGGACAAGACAGGCAGTACACTGTTATCCTTATTTAAGTGGCTTGTCACTGCCTGAAGTGCCTACTTATCTATCTATTCTTCCTATGAACCCGGTTATGACTGCTTTAAACAAGCACCGGTTGGCTACACACCTCATGCCGGGCTTTTACAGATGTGTGTATTGGCACTTTGAAAGGTTTGAATTATTATATTCACATATCAATGTATAATTATTAAATCCACTGCAACAATAGGACAAAGGAACACCAACAAAATGTGAATAGCCTACAAACAATAAGCATACTGCTGTAGTATAACTGTAACAGGCTGGTGGTCGTAGCACTCTATCTAACCACTCGTTCAGGTGCTTTCTTGAGTGTTTGCAACCAACTACTTCACACGTCTTTCCCGAACCACTTTTCTTCATGTTGTAAATTGTATATCCTCTTTGTCACTGCGATATCAGTGCTTTGTCGGCACAACGGAGCTAGCTAGCAAAACAAACCCAGCCCGTCAGAACGGAAGTGAATTGCATCGAAGGGAGGAGTTTAGGAAGTAGAGCGGAAACGGCTCATAAACTTGTCTATTGGACGGTTGCAGTAGAAATTACGTTTTTGTGGCAAAAAGTGAAGCTAACGGTGGCTAACTTGCTAGCCACAGTCAGAGCCATAGAAAAAGAGAGTTGCGACACTTCCATAGACTCCCATTGTTATCGAGGAATGCAGAAGTAAAGCGTGTCACATGCGACCTGTAGTTCCAAACATTGCATTTTCCACCGTTCAACCCCATTCATTTTCAGTGTTTCCGAAGCAAGTTAGCTGGTAAATTTATGAAAATCCTTCATTTTTTCATATTTTTACCACCACATATCAATTGTTATTAGTAGTATTTCATATAGCTAGCTTTAGATAAAGTTTATCGTAAGATTATAGCTTGTTTGATTCGAAACGCAGTTAGAGCTAGACGGTCTAGCTAGTATCTAACATAAGCAACACTTTTACTGAAGCTAGCTAGAGAGCATGTGTATCATAACCAGAAATCAGTTGGCTTATAGTCGGTCAAATTAGTTCTAATTATTGGTGTTCGTTGGCATACAAAGTAAGTCTTCTCTATATAGTTCTTATTAGCCTAGTTAGTAGAGCTAGCAACAATGAATTGCAAATTAAGTGGTCCGAAGCAAGTTAGTTGGTAAATTCACGAAAATCCTGCATTTTTTCATATTTCGACCACCACATATCAATTGTTATTAGTAGTATTTTATATAGCCAGCTTTAGTTAAAGTTTATCGTAAGCTTGTTAGATTCTAAATGCAGTTGGAGCTAGACTAGGTCTACGTAAGCAACACTTTTACTCTATCTAGCTGTACATGTATCATAGCCAGAAGATCACCGGATCACTACAAACAAAAGGAGTGGAAGAACACAGGACATATTGTACAATAAAATGTTTTATTGAATGCAGTTGGTTGCCTTGTTTATTCTGTTCTATTTACCAAACTCCTTTCTTGTCTTAAATTGAGCAGTTGCTGGTGATAATGGTTAGATTCAACTTGCATCAAGTACTACAAATATAAGTGTTGTTAATGCGGTAGGCTAAATTGTAAGTGGGCTGATGAATAAAAAAAAACGTTTAACAAGACCCATTTACTTCAACCGTCTAAGGTTAAACGTTAAGTGGAACAATATAGTCCTCATTAGGCTACTGTTTGGTATGTACAGTATTGTGCAGTATGGTAGCTAGCATAGCCATTTCTAGCTCTGCTTCACAATATTGCGTTATGTATAAGTTCATGTAATACATACATGTTACAAGTATGTACAAGTATCAGACATACATGATACAACACACCAGTAACCAATTGACATTGGCCGGGTTTCCCAGATTCGATCGTTCTTAAGGACTTAAGAAGGCTCTTAAGAAGGGTTCGGCTAAGAAGGAGCGCTAAGATAGGGGTGTTTCCCAGACGCGTTCTTAACTGCCTTAAGATCCCGCCAAAGAAGCTTCTTAAGAAGCTCTTAGAGGGAGCTGCCCACCGCCGTGGTGCTGAAACTAAGTCAATCGATGCCAGGCAACTCGATCACCCACCACTTTATCAGCGCATAAATCACACACAACACCCTGTTTCTCTTTTTTTTAACCCTTGTGTTATCTTCGGGTCGTTCTGACCCATCAGTCATTGTGACCCACCGTCGTATTGCAACAACTTTACCGCATACAAAAACAAAGTGAAGCATTTTCTTTTAACCGTTGGGCTGTCTCAGACCCCCCACATTGCGAAGGTTAAAAGAAAATTATTTTTATTTGTTTTTGTATTGGGTAAAATTGGGTAAACACAACGATGGTTCGTTATGAACCTTTGGGTCATGTGACCCGAAGGCAGCACGAGGGTTAAATAAACTTCTTTTCCTTTTCAACCATGTGTTCTGTGGATCATTTTGCGTCATTTCCTAGCTTTCAAGCCCTATAGCCTACATGATAGTTGGTATGGGTTGTGTGATGGTAGTGGGTTTAATGTTGGGAGTAGGGGGGTGGCACCCTATGTTGAAGGCAGCGTAATGTTTCCTCCCAATACAGCACGGATCCACCAGGGAGGGATTGTGGATTGGGATCAGTGTGCCATCCACGACACCAATCACCAGGGGGATCCCAGCCATGGCATGAAATCCACGGTGGACCTGGCGGACCTCGTCCCGTGTGGTGGGCATTCTGATGTGTGTCCGGGCATGGCGCAGGAGGATCGGTGTCACGGCTGCAACACTCCGTGAAACCGATGCCTTGCTGAGGCCGGTGCCGTCCCCAACCACCTCCAGGAAGCTCCCCACTGCGTAAAAACGCAGCGCGGCCAGGAGCTGCACCTCCGGGCTGAGGGCAAAATTGCATCGGGTTGCCCTCTGACGAGGCGTTGGATCTCCACACGGGGAAGCCGGTACTTGGACTGGACAGCCCGGTCCGACAGCACATTCAGTGGGGAGAAGTGCTGACGCACATAGGCATTTATATAAACTGTCTGGCTTCGCGCACGGCGACGCTGTTGATTAGCAGCGAGAATATGCTGTATTGCAGCCATGGTGTCTCACACGCGTGGACTTCAGCAACGCCTTTATATAGACTAGCAGGTGGAGCCTCTCTTGATGAGGTTCCAGCCGAGTTCAATTACACCTGTCAGTTTCCCTGATATCTGTGAAATACCACAGGGTTGTTGATGTTTTTATAGCTAATGTAAACTCATATGCATATGCCGAATGTGTGTGAAAACGTAATGAGTGATAGTAATGATGATTCATTTTATTTATGTGCTACAGGAACACATGGGCAATTATTTATTTTTATATTGTTATTTTTCTTCTTATGCAATTATTTTTCTTGTTCTGCAGCTGTGGGCGCACATTTATCATCACGCATGGTTTTAGTATTCCTTTGAGTGTCAGATATAACTTTCCCTGACACGGCTGCAGTGAGCGTTTGGTCGCTAAGAAGGCTGTTAAGAGTGGGTCAGGCTGATCTTACATTTCCTTCTTAGTGAAAGATCTTCTTAAGCTAAGAACGACTCTGGGAAACACGTCCTTCTTTCACAGCGCTCTTAGAACGCTCCTAAGAAGCTTTTAGCGCTTAAGAGCTTCTTAACGAATCTGGGAAACCCGGCCATTGTTTTTAGCTAGCTTGCATTACCATTCAATAGCTAACAAAACATTAGTAAAAATAGCTTGCTAATTGAGCAGAACTTGTTAATGCAGGAGACTCAGAGACCTTAGCACGTCACTAGCATCTCGTCATATCATGCAGTCGGCGCTCTTGAGTACCCAGCATGCAGTGCGGCATGTCAAAAAATGCAAAGACTTGTGGAAAATAGTTTGGTTACAACGGCCATGCGAGGGATTTCAGTTGTTGTGTTCGTTCAGTTAGATGTTTGTAATGTTATTGTTTGTTAGTTAATATAATCTTGTTGGTCACCCTGAGTGTGCATGTCGTGTAGTTTAATGGGAACAGAGAGTCGGCAACTTAACCCTCGTGCTGCCTTCGGGTCACATGACCCAAAGGTTCATAACGAACCATCGTTGTGTTTACCCAATTTTACCCAATACAAAAACAAATAAAAATAATTTTCTTTTAACCTTCGCAATGTGGGGGGTCTGAGACAGCCCAACGGTTAAAAGAAAATGCTTCACTTTGTTTTTGTATGCGGTAAAGTTGTCGCAATACGACGGTGGGTCACAATGACTGATGGGTCAGAACGACCCGAAGATAACACAAGGGTTAACTATCAGAGGCTACACTAGCAAGGATTTGGACGTGGGCTGGACCCTATGGAACGCCGACAGGGTCGAATGTACTCGTAATTTAAACGCGTATGTTTGATTGGACACCCGTTTAGGAAGCGCCTGCAGCTGTTTCATAAGCGGCTGCAGCTGTAAATGTGCAGGCGAAAGTTACACATGAATGTACGCGTTAGTTAACGCTTGCAGGCGTTAAATAAACGCCTGTATATTTACACGTGCAATTGCAGGCGTTAAATAAACGCCTGTATATTTACACATGCAATTGCAGGCGTTAAATAAACGCCTTCATATTTACACGTGCAATTGCAGGCGTTAAATAAACGCCTGTATATTTACACGTGCAATTGCAGGCATTAAATAAACGCCATATGCAAATCACTGCCCACAATTTCCCTAGCTCCTCCTGCAGTTATCTGGGCTAGTGTGATTTGATTCTTCCCTGTATTTTCAAGTACCAGCTCCTCCCCACTGTAGAAGCGGAAGATTTCAAAACAAGTTTAGCCCAGCACACAGAAGTTTGAAGGATGAGAAGATGGCAAGAAGGAACTTCCTAAGACAGTGTAAGCAGACACTAAATGACTGCACTCAGCTTTTGCTGTCGGATAACCCTGGACACGACGACCTTAAGTCCATGTTGACAAAGGTACAGTTTTTTCGAAATCATTATTTGTGACTTAATCGTAATCTTCACTGGCTAGCTAGGCTAACAGGGGTTTAACTTGGTCACTCGCTGTGTGGATAGCTTTTGTTTGTTTGTTTTTTAGCAATGGATTGCTACTGTGATACTTCTGCATTGCTAGCTAGCCAGTCACTGACTAGTCTAGACTGTTGGATAAAGACTAGCTATTTGCGTTTCGTTTTTATCCGTGAAAGCTGCCATGTTAAGGCTGGACAGTCCATATCCAACTATCTGTCCCCTAGTTATGTAGCTAGCTAAACGAGTTAGCCTCAACCCCCAACCATCTGCTATCCTCAGTAGTCAGTACAGTAGGCTCCAGTGCTGCACATTCTTGACATTCATTTTTTGTTGTTACCCAAAGTCGATTAGTCTAGCTAGCTGGTATTTTGAGGCAAAACCACTGCTGAAGGCAAGCAAGCTCAACCTTCAACCTAGGCGTCTATTTGTTCACGTTCTTATGAGATATGGTCGATAAATTATTACTGGTTTAGATACAACAACAAAAAATACTAGCCTTGTCTACTTTAACACCATTGTATTCTTTCAGGCTGGAAACAATGCAGCGAAGCCTAGAGTGGGCAAAGGGGTACGCTCTTAAATGTTGCTTCAGCAGACGGCCTGATAGCTGAAGTGTCCGAGCTCATGCAGGAAAGTCGCACCCATGGTCGGCATGCACAACCAGGTGGGAACCATTTCAGTGGGGGTGGGTTCTCACAGCTCAGATAGTCCTTTGAGTTGTTTCACACATCGTTCACTTGCTGCACATTGCATTTTCCCTTGTGCAGTATTTTTTACTGCCCTAATTCATTTGTTGGTATTTAACAGTGCATGCCTAGAGCTTGTGCAAGTTACAGTCTCTTAAATGTTGTAAGCACAGCATTGTATTATTGTTGCAGTCAGTTCCGGTTACCAGGCTCCATTGACTTGGAGTGGAGCTAGAGGTGCTCCTCATTATCACATCACCGGAGAGCAACTGAGGGGTCTGATGACAGATGGCAGATATTCTTCACGTGTTCCATTCTACACTCAAACCACATCTAAGGTCAGTTGTGCTTGGGGTTGAATGCTATGAAATGCAAAGCTTTTAAATGCATGGTTTCCACAATTTTGGCATGAATGGGTTGTCAATAATCAAGTACTCTAGTGATACATTGTCTCATCAAATCAAATCAAATTTATTTGTATAGCCCTTTTCACACTCAAGCATGTCACAGAGGGCTTCACATATGCCCATAGAACTGCCCCTCAACCAACCTAAACCCTCAAGGAAGACAAGGAAAAACTCCCAAAAAACTCTCAACAGGAGAAAAAAAATGGAAGAAACCTTGGGAGGAGCAATTCAGAGAGGGATCCCCTCCTCCAGAGACGGTTGGTGGGAGAGAGGAGCAGAACACAGGCTAAACATAGTCATACAGTGTCGATGGGTTTTTAAAACACCAAAATCCATTATTCAACTTTATTGATGTAGGACAGGACCGGGAGACTCGCGACCAGGTCCAGCGTTGGCTGACCGACGACCAGGCAGGTGCTGACAACTCAAACCCCCCACACCACAAGGGATGTGTGTGGGGGGGGGACAGAGAGAGGAGAGCAGGGATTAGAGAATGCCAGGAGCAGCTAACAGTTACAGTCCTAATAGAATGAGATCCCCACCGGTCAAGTGTGGACTGGTGCAGCAATTTAACAGAGCAAAAAAGGGGAATTTGATGCAACCCCACACACCAAGACAGCGACAGCCCCCCTCATTTGGAACATGAAATCTGTTCCAGGGGAAGAGAACTCTAAAATAAGTTATACTTAAAGAATAAGGATGGAAACAACCCGTCCCCCGTTGCCTCCAACTAGTAACATACTTACCTTTAACAGTCGTAGAATTGACTAAACAATAACGTTTTTAACCTAATTTTAAACGGCGAAACAGTATCAGACTCCCTAATTGAGACGGGTATTCCAGAGAAGAGGCGCTCTATATGAGAACGCCCTAGCTCCAGCTGTTTTTTTCTTAATTTTGGGAACCACCAGATAGCCGGCATCTTGAGATCTAAGTGTCCTTGCGGGGCAATAGGGTGCAAGGAGACCGGAGAGGTACAGTGGTGCCAATCCATGCAGAGATTTGTAGGTTAGTAGTAGAACTTTGAAGTCAGCTCTGGCTTGGATAGGGAGCCAGTGTAGAGAGACAAGAGTAGATGTTATGTGATCAAACTTTCTTGTTCTGGTCAATAGTCTAGCAGCAGCATTTTGCACCTGCTGTAAATTTTTTAGGTGGGTAATTGGGAGGCCAGAGAACAACACATTGCAATAGTCCAATCGGGACGTAACAAATGCATGTATTAGTTTTTCGGCATCATCCTTTGAGAGAAATTTTCGTATTTTGGCAATATTACGTACATGGAAAAATGCAGTTCTAGTAATTTGCTTAATATGGTACTCAAACGAAAGGTCTGGGTCCATTGTGACTCCTAAATTTTTTACTAGCTGGCTTTGAGAGACTTTGACGCCGTCTAGGTCTAAGGTCAGATTGGAAAAATTATTTCTATATTTTTTAGGACCGAAAATTTGAACCTCGGTTTTATCCGAATTTAGAAGAAGGAAATTTGCAGTCATCCAAGCTCTCAACCTAGAAACACATTTTTCCATAGCACGTGGAAATTCTCCAGACTTTATAGACATATATAGCTGAGTATCATCTGCATAACAGTGAAAATTTACCCCAGAGCTTCTAATTAGGTTTCTTAAAGGCAGCATATAGAGAGAAAATAACAGAGGGCCTAGAACTGAACCCTGTGGTACTCCGTATTTTACAGTGGAGCTCCTGGATGAGCAGCCATCATAGTGGACATATTGTGATCTATCGGATAGATACGATCTAAACCACTGAAGTGATGTACCAGAAATCCCAACATAGTTCTCCATACGTTCCAAGAGAATCTCATGATCCACCGTGTCAAAAGCTGCACTTAGGTCTAAAAGAACCAGGACAGAGAAAGAACCCGCGTCAGAGGCTAACAGTAGATCATTGACTACCTTGGCTAATGCAGTTTCAGTGCTGTGGTGGAGACGAAATCCAGACTGGAGAGGTTCATAAAGCTGATTTGAGGAGAGGTGCTCAGTGAGCTGTTGTGCCACAGCCTTCTCTAAAATTTTGGAGATAAATGGCAAATTCGAAAAGTATGATAAAACGGCTTCGAAAAGGTTCTGGACCACCATCCGGCGACTCAGGAGGGGAAGCAGTGCACTGTCAACGCTGTATATGGTGGGGATGGTGCGCTGCTGACCTCGATGGGGGACGTCCTGGATCGGTGGAAGGAATACTTTGAAGACCTCCTTAATCCCACCAACACGCATTCCGACGTGGAGGCAGAGTCTGGGGACATTGGGGGGGGCCCTTCTATCTCTGGGGCTGAGGTCGCCGAGGTGGTTGAAAAGCTCTGCGGTGGCAGGGCCCCTGGGGTGGATGAGGTCCGCCTGGAGTTCCTTAAGGCTCTGGATGTTGTAGGGCTGTCTTGGTTGGCACGACTCTGCAACATCGCGTGGACATCAGGGACAGTGCCTCTGGACTGGCAGACCGGGGTGGTGGTTCCCCTCTTTAAAAAGGGGGACCGGAGGGTGTGCTCCAACTTTAGGGGGATCACACTCCTCAGCCTCCCTGGGAAAGTCTATTCAGGGGTGCTGGAGAGGAGGGTCCGTCGGATTGTCGAACCTTGGATTCAGGAGGAGCAATGTGGTTTTCGTCCTGGCCGTGGAACTGTGGACCAGCTCTATACCCTCGGCAGGGTTCTGGAGGGTGCATGGGAGTTCGCCCAACCAGTCTACACATGTTTTGTGGATTTGGAAAAGGCGTTCGACCGTGTCCCTCGGGGGCTCATGTGGGGGGTGCTCCGGGAGTACGGGGTACCGGACTCCCTGTTCGGTCCCTGTACGACCGGTGCCAGAGTTTGGTCCGCATTGCCGGTAGTAAGTCGAACTTGTTCCCGGTGAGGGTTGGACTCCGCCAGGGCTGCCCTTTGTCACCGATTCTGTTCATAACTTATATGGACAGAATTTCTAGGCGCAGCCAGGGCATTGAGGGGGTCCGGTTTGGGGACCTCAGGATCGGGTCGCTGCTTTTTGCGGATGATGTGGTCCTGTTGGCTTCATCGGGCCGTGACCTCCAGCTCTCACTGGAGCGGTTCGCAACCGAATGCGAAGCGGCTGGGATGGGAATCAGCACCTCCAAATCTGAGGCCATGGTTATCGACCGGAAAAAGGTGGAGTGCAATCTCCGGGTCGGGGAGGAGATCTTGTCCCAAGCGGAGGAGTTCAAGTATCTCGGGGTCTTGTTCACGAGTGAGGGAAGGATGGAGCGCGAGATCGACAGGCGGATCGGTGCGGCGTCCGCAGTGATGCGGGCTCTGCATCGGTCCGTTGTGGTGAAGAAGGAGCTGAGTCAAAAGGCGAAGCTCTCTATTTACCAGTCAATCTACGTTCCTACCCTCACCTATGGTCACGAACTGTGGGTAGTGACCGAAAGAACGAGATCGCGAATACAAGCGGCCGAAATGAGTTTTCTCCGCAGGGTGTCCGGGCTCTCCCTTAGAGATAGGGTGAGAAGCTCGGTCATCCGGGAGGGGCTCAGAGTAGAACCGCTGCTCCTCCGCGTCGAGAGGGGCCAGTTGAGGTGGCTCGGGCATCTGATAAGGATGCCTCCTGGACGCCTCCCTGGTGAGGTGTTCTGGGCACGTCCCACTGGGAAGAGGCCCCGGGGAAGACCCAGGACACGCTGGAGGGACTATGTCTCTCGGCTGGCCTGGGAACGCCTCGGGGTCCCCCAGGAAGAGCTGGTGGAAGTGGCCGGGGAGAGGAAAGTCTGGGCCTCCCTGCTTAGGTTGCTGCCCCCGCGACCCGACCCCCGGACAAGCGGAAGATGATGGATGGATGGATAAATGGCAAATTTGAAATTGGCCTGTAGTTGCTAAGACAACCTGGATCCAGGTTTGTTTTTTTAAGAAGGGGCTTAATAATAGCTTGTTTGAAATCGTTGGGGACTTGGCCAATTACAATAGATTCATTAATAATACTAAGCATGGGTGGTCCAATAATAGAGAGAAGTTCCCTACAGAGTTTGGCAGGGAGAGGATCGAGAAGGCAGCTAGTGGGTTTCGAGGAGTCTATCAGCTCGATGAACGCTTCCATAGAAATAGGGTTAAAGTGAGTGAGAGCCTCAACATGCAGCATGCTTGGTATAGGGGAAAGTTCAGTGTTGATGGCCACTCCTCCAGGACTAGTCTGTAGTTTGTCCCTTATTGCATAAATTTTTTGGTCAAAGAAATCTAAGAAATCATTGGGAGAGAAATCTGAACTAACACAGAGTGTACTTTTCTTAGTGAGATTTGCAACAGTGTCAAATAGGAACTTAGTGTTGTGTTTGTTCTTACTAATCAACCTAGAGAAATAATCTGATCTGGACCTAATGAGGACTTGCTTGTACTCCATTAGGCTGTCCTTCCAGGCCAGGCGGAAAACCTCCAATTTAGTGGTACGCCACTTATGTTCTAGTTTTCTAGTGAACCTCTTAAGAGTGCGGGTTTCCTCTGAATACCATGGAGCCAGTTTCTTGTCCTTTCTTTTCCTTGGTTTGAGAGGGGCAACAGAGTCTAGGGATAGCTGAAGAACCAAATTCAGATCCCTCGTTTTAGTATTTAATGATTTATTTGGGACGTCAAGGACTTCTAGTGCAGCGGGTAGAATATTAGCCAGTTCCAGAGCTGTGTTTGGGGTTATGCAGCGGCTAGTAGAAATATTCTTAGTGCCTCCAAGGCTCTGGCAGAGGTCCATTTTGAAGGTGACCAGACAATGGTCTGATAATATAGGATTGTGGGGGTGGACAATGACGTCACTAATCTTGATTCCCCGCGTGAGAACTAAATCTAATGTATGCGAGTGAAGATGGGTAGGTTTGGAAACCACCTGAGTGAGACCTGTGGAATACATTAGAGCAGTAAAGGCCTTACTTAAAGTATCTTTTGGGTCATCCACATGAATGTTAAAATCACCCATAATCAAGACGTTATCAGTATACAGTTAGGTCCATAAATATTTGGACATTGACACAATTTTCATCATTTTGGCTCTGTATACCACCACAATGGATTTGAAATGAAACAATCAAGATGTGCTTTAAGTGCAGACTTTCAGCTTTAATTTCAGGGTATTTACATCCAAATCAGGTGAACGGTGTAGGAATTACAACACATTTTATATGTGGCCCCCCCCTTTTTAAGGGACCAAAAATAATTGGACAAACTAACATAATCATAAATCTAATTGTCACTTTTAATACTTGGTTGCAAATCCTTTGCAGTCAATGACAGCCTGAAGTCTGGAACCCATAGACATCACCAGACGCTGGGTTTCGTCCCTGGTGATGCTCTGCCAGGCCTCTACTGCAACTGTCTTCAGTTCCTGCTTGTTCTTGGGGCATTTTCCCTTCAGTTTTGTCTTTAGCAAGTGAAATGCATGCTCAATTGGATTTAGGTCAGGTGATTGACTTGGCCATTGCAGAACATTCCACTTCTTTGCCTTAAAAAACTCTTTGGTTGCTTTCGCAGTATGCTTCGGGTCATTGTCCATCTGCACTGTGAAGCGCCGTCCTATGAGTTCTGAAGCATTTGGCTGAATCTGAGCAGATAATATTGCCAGAAACACTTCAGAATTCATCCTACTGCTTTTGTCAGCAGTCACATCATCGATAAATACAAGGGAACCAGTTCCATTGGCAGCCATACATGCCCACGCCATAACACTACCTCCACCATGCTTCACTGATGAGGTGGTATGCTTTGGATCATGAGCAGTTCCTTCCCTTCTCCATACTCTTCTCTTCCCATCATTCTGGTACAAGTTGATCTTGGTCTCATCTGTCCATAGGATGTTGTTCCAGAACTGTACAGGGTCTTTTAGATGTTTTTTGGCAAACTCTAATCTGGTCTTCCTGTTTTTGAGACTCACCAATGGTTTACATATTGTGGTGAACCCTCTGTATTTACTCTGGTGACGTCTTCTCTTAATTTTTGACTTTGACACAGATACGCCTACCTCCTGGAGAGGGTTCTTGATCTGGCCAACTGTTGTGAAGGGGTTTTTCTTCACCAGGTCATCCACCACAGTTGTTTTCCGTGGTCTTCCGGGTCTTTTGGTGTTGCTGAGCTCACCAGTGTGTTCTTTCTTTTTAAGAATGTACCAAACAGTTGATTTGGCCACACCTAATGTTTTTGCTATCTCTCTGATAGGTTTGTTTTGATTTTTCAGCCTAACGATGGCTTGCTTCACTGATGGTGACAGCTCTTTGGACTTCATATTGAGAGTTGACAGCAACAGATTCCAAACACAAATACCATACTTGAAATGAACTCTAGACCTTTTATATGCTCCTTGTCAATGAAATAACGAACTCCCATGAGGGAATAACATACACCTGGCCATGGAACAGCTGAGCAGCCAATTGTCCAATTACTTTTGGTCCCTTAAAAAGGGGGGGGCCACATATAAAATGTATTGTAATTCCTACACCGTTCACCTGATTTGGATGTAAATACCCTGAAATTAAAGCTGAAAGTCTGCACTTAACCTTTTCATGTTCCTGTTAAATTTGCCTGAAAACGCCTAAACAGCATACCCAAAGTAAATTGGAAGCTGTTCTTGAACCATTTGGAGTACATGCATGTAAATGATCTCTTTTGAAAGCTGACACTCTGAAGTTATGTCCCCTGTTGTCAGGACCCCTGTCAGTCCTTCTAGTGTTGAGTAATAGAAGCTTGAACACAAGGAAAGTGAAAATTTCTATTTCCGCCTAGATTTTGTTTTGAAAACAGAGGCCTGAAGAGGCCTAGAGGTGGTAGGTATTATCTGGAAGACTAAATTGGACCACAGGTTGAAGCCTTACCCAATTCAAATCAAAAGTCAAACATAATACCACAATATATTCATATTTGACACATGTTTTTATAAGAGTACATCCAGGAATTTTCTAAAAGGGTCTTTTGGAGACTCCAAAATGACCCTTTGTAACCAAGGTCAAGGTCAAATAAAAAGGTATTATTTTTCATAATTGTTATCTCTGGCCCATCTCTGGTACTTAGAAATATCATATATAATAGCTAAATCCCTAATTAGTAATACTGAAACACAAAAACTGAAGCATGAACACATTGGAGTGCTTTATCTGATTCCAAGGATTGGCGCACAAAGAACACTGATTCTGTCAACCATATTGCGCAATCGACTGTTATTTTGAAGGCTCCACAGACGCATACAAATGAGGTATTGGCATTTTCAGCTAGCTGTCAGCTACAAGGCTAACGAGCTAATTTCAGAGCCAGTCGAAGCCAGTTCGAGAAATTTGTTTAGAACGAGTGTGGGGGGGGGGGGCGGGGGGGGGCAGGACGCACAGACCTAGTTGGCTTTAGAGGGCTGTCAACGGGGCATGGAAGCTCCTATTGGGTCGAACAAGGTGTCAATCAAAAGGGGAGGGTTCAACGGACATTTTGAGACCTTCATTTTGTAAATACTCCGTTGATAAATCGGAGAAAATAACACTTTTATGTGAACAAGTTGTTTCTTCCGTCGGCTAACTTGCATAATGAAACAAAGGATAATGGCTATTCATGAACGTAAAACATTGTATTTGGACGAATTACTTTACATGGTTAGATACTTTGAACCCTTGGGACTTACGCAGATCAAGTTTTGATGGCATGATTTGCACACCTGGACCTATTTGAACAACTTAGGGTGAGTACAACTTTTTTCTTTGGCATTGTTGAAGGAATGTTCACCGGAAAAAGACGTTGACTTTGCTTGCTATTGCGACTTGATCTTGAATTGGTTTATTTCAATGGAAGCACAAGAATCGTAGCTTTCCAACGATGTATAACATGTGTAGCGTCTAAAAAATATATTTTTTAGAATTTAGTGCGTCGTAACTGAGGAAGGGGGAGGCAGCATTTTTGTCTCGCGGGCGAAACAGGAGCGTAAACAGGTTAAAGCACATCTTGATTGTTTCATTTCAAATCCATTGTGGTGGTATACAGAGCCAAAATGATGAAAATTGTGTCAATGTCCAAATATTTATGGACCTAACTGTATGTCACAAGATCAGCACTAAAATCTGCAAATTCCTCCAGGAAGAGGGAATACGGGCCGGGGGGCCGGTATAGAGTAACTATACAAAATGAGGGAGGGGGGCCAGGAGTAGCAGCATTATTCCTTTTTAAAATAGTTGGTGGATTCATGCAAATTATTTCAAATGATTTAAAGGTATTTACAGATTTTAGGCTGAGGTTGAAGCTAGCTTTATATATCATAGCAACACCACCACCTTTCTTTGATACACGAGGGATGTGTGAGTACGCAAAATCCGGAGGCGATGCTTCATTCAGGGGGGAATATTCATCAGGTTTTAACCAGGTTTCGGTGAGTCCAATCAAGTCCAGGCTGTATTCAGACATTAGATCATTAATCAAAATGGCCTTTGTGGATAGAGATCTGATGTTTAGGAGCCCAACATTCCAGTATGGGTTTTTGGCAGATTTAGACGTAGATAATACTTCTGAGAGGGCGGCACTGTCATCAGAAAACTTAGTAGGAAGAGCAACGGGGGAGCAAGGCTGAATACATATTAAATTGGTATAATTCCTAATACTTGAAGGCCGAAATTTAGAGAAAGGGCGGGGGACCGACACCGTCTCAATGGGAGAAACGACATCAGCAACCTCACTGACTACACTACAAGCTAGGCTATCGGGCCCCCAACAGCTCACAACATACCTATCAGACTCTCTAAGAGACTGAGGCCCAGCTTGTTCTAGTGAGTGTCAGGCCTGCTCTAAAATAGCTTCAATATTCCTAGACAATAGAAAAGCACCTCTCCAGCTCGGATGGAGCCCGTCACTTTTCAACAAGCCAGGTTTGGCCCAGAAACAAGACCAATTATCTACAAATCCAAAACCCTGTTCTGAACAGAAGCGAGCCAACCAGCGGTTAAGAGAGACAAGTCTGCTGTAGATCTCGTCAGTCCCCCTAACAGGTCAGCTCATCTGGGCATTGTCAATCTTTCTGTCTTGTCAGGCACTTTGCATTAACCTGAAGGCAGCTGCCTTCCCATCAATGTTGCAGAGGCTGCACAGAAGGTACAGTGTTGCTGCTCTGAATTCTTTATAGCACATCGATGGAAACTACAGACTGAAGGTAGATGCTCGCTCACTCACTCACTTTCTTGGTATATCTTGGTTATTTAAACTGTAGGTTGTAACATCTCAAATGCTATCAGGTAGCTCACTTGTTTATCAATTAGAGCAAGAACTGACATGGATATGTGGATAAGAATAGTTTTATGATGTTGCTGCTACTTTGGTTATTGATACAGTAGTAGCACCTTGAAATATACATGCTTATAGTGACAAAGTCCAATGTTATGTTTTTTGTGATTTCAGGTGGAGGATAGACATTATGTGTATCTGCCTTGAATCAACAGAGACATGGCAGACTTCTGCAACCAGTGGAACCACCATGGTTTAAGGACTGAGGCACCAGTCCCCTCTGCAGATTTTCATTAGGACTTGCCTTGCACAACAAATGCTACCTAACACTTCACGGTTCAGGACGGGGCCGTTCAGGACGGGGCGGCTCAGGATTTTTGCAAAAGATCATTCAAAAAAACATCACATTTAAAAGCAAACCTTAATACAGTGAACACCATACTGTCATTGAAAGTAGTTACTTATTGAATACATCTAGTAGAGATGCTAGATACTGAGAACTTATGTCCTGAGTTGTGAGTGATGAGGTTAAAATGTGATAATCACAGTTCGTTTAATCCTCACATGTATAAAAACTCACTGCTCAAAAGCATCCCTGAGCCTGCTTTTCAAGTAGACTTTTGTGGTCCACCAAGGCATCCCTCTCCTCCAAGGTCCACTTATCGGACTGAACCCAACACGGAGAGTTCCTCAGAGGCCTCCAGCACCGCTTCCTGGGCCTCGTCCACAGTTTGTGCTAATTGTATGTAATTGAAATGAATGAATGAGCAACGGTACACTGTAAATCAATAACCTTGGAAAGATGTATCAATAATGAAACTTGGCTTCTCTTTTTATGCCGGAACTCTCCCCTGCTGGCAGCAATAAAAGAGAGCAGTGGAGAGTAGGACCATCTGTTTTTGGAGATATATTTGTAATTTACACCTTCTGATAACATTCTCTTGTGAAATTTTTTGTTTGTAATAAAGGATGATAAATTTGTATTTTATGTTGTCTTTTTCTTGTAGGTTTTTGGCAGATGCTTGCATTCAAAGTAATGAGATTTGAGTATAAAACCTCTTGATCTAGTCTGATACTTTTAACACCAAGTTATTCCTCTATTGATTCAATCCCACAAATAATTTGGATGTTTTCTGAAATGCTGTGAAATTTTGTTAAAAAAAACAAATCAGCAGAAAAATGCAGTCAGAGGCAGATGTATGACACTTAATTGTATGTATATATACATATATATATATACTGTGTGATAGAAATGCAGGGTCTAAGCCTATATTATGTAATGTTTATGTGGTTATCAAGAATTATCAATAGTATGTGCCTGCAGTACCGGAGGCTGCAGTTTCAGGACCGCAGTTCTAGGACCCTAGTTTTACCTGACAGCGAATTGGATGACAAAAAGCAGTTTCACTCTATTAAGCGAATTGGATGACGAAAGGCAGTGTCACTAGATCTCAACAAAGTAGTGTCACTAGATCGCAACAAGATATTTGAAGGGTTTGAGAGGCAAGAAACAAGGAAAACTCTGGGAAATGTGATTATTCAGATATGGATATATTTAAAATATATATACAATAATAAACAATAACAATCGCAGTATCACATCCATCCACCCCTCCACCAAATACACCTGCATCGCTCCATCCAACTCTTCATCATTCCCTCCACCCCATCAACCACTCTTGAGAGCAACATTTTGAAGCTGAAGTTTCAGCACCGCATTTCTAGGATTTCTAGATTTTCGCGACCACCAAAAGACCAAAAAGAGTGCGACCAAAGCAGTATTCCACACAAATAGTACTTTCTGTCTTCAACTTTGTTGTTAACAGTTGTATGTAACTGCAATTAGCTCATTGTTACGTAAAGACAATCATATATCTCAGGGACTGCTTTTGATAACACAGACTGGTCAGTGTTTTTTGACAATACACTTGATGAGGCAGTGGAGGCTTTGTCAGCATATGTGATGATGTTTGACCTGTAGCTCTTACATCAATGGTGATGAAGAGTTTTGAATGTCTGATACTTTTGCAACTACAAGAGACAGTCCAGAACCTGGCAGATCAACTCCAGTTTGCTTCCATGAAGAATAGAAGTCTAGACGATGCTGCCCTTACATTGCTGCATCATGTACATTCCCATCTGGAAAAACTAAAGGGCTAGGCTTGTGTTTGTGGAATATCTCTAGTGCCTTTAACAGAATGTAACAACATCTGTTGGGAATACTATACTAAACGTGTAAATCCTTGATTCATACTGCAGATAATTTAATTCCTAACACACACACAGGGTTCTGTCTTCTCCCCGGTCAAAATACTGCAATATACGTATTCTGATTCATTTCATTATTTTATTCTATGCTCTATTATACATAAATATCAAAGTGTGATGTGGAATGGATGGGACTGCAGAGGATCCACCGCTATCCTTCTCTTTTGCTGCTGGTGGTGAACATCTATGGTGGATGGATGGGCTGCATGAGGAGGCTTCCTTTGGTGTGGATGGACATGCTAGAATGAACTGTTTTGTATTGGACATGACTCAAAAAATTTAACACTTCGATGGATCAGATCATCTTTCATATACCTGTAAATACTGCACATACCTGTGTGCATACTACATTTTGTATGTGTCTGACACCACAAAGTTCTGTAAAAGTGAAGTTATATTCTATTCTATTTGCTATGGCTTTTGCAGTCCCTCAACCACAAATGTATAATGTTAGAGAGGCAAGACACAAGGACGACTCTCAGGGCAGATTCAAGATATACATAGTTTATTTTTAACAATTAGTAAACAAACAATGACAATCACCCCTCCATATCACTCCATCAACCTATGTTGTTATGAAACAAGCTACATTCACTTCTTCTTCTTCTCGTTATAATTTAATGTCGAGCCGTAACCTACATTCACTACTGCAGGAAAATATTGATTATCTGTTCCGGTCCATGGTTATCCAATTCAATAGGTGGCAATCACCTGTTCTAAGCCTGGATGGACTGTGTGTCCTCAGCATTTAGTAATGCTGCACTTGTTGCTGGAAGCGTGGAGAAACACAAGGCAGCTGTAACCATCAATGCCACCATGGATGACTATCCTCCACCTGAAATCACAAAAAACATAACATTGGACTTTGTCACTATAAGCATGTATATTTCAAGGTGCTACTACTGTATCAATAACCAAAGTAGCAGCAACATCATAAAACTATTCTTATCCACATATCCATGTCAGTTCTTGCTCTAATTGATAAACAAGTGAGCTACCTGATAGCATTTGAGATGTTACAACCTACAGTTTAAATAACCAAGATATACCAATAAAGTGAGTGAGTGAGTGAGTGAGCGAGCATCTACCTTCAGTCTGTAGTTTCCATCGATGTGTTATAAAGAATTCAGAGCAGCAACACTGTACCTTCTGTGCAGCCTCTGCAACATTGATGGGAAGGCAGCTGCCTTCAGGTTAATGCAAAGTGCCTGACAAGACAGAAAGATTGACAATGCCCAGATGAGACAATGTATCACTAGAGTACTTGATTATTGACAACCCATTCATGCCAAAATTGTGGAAACCATGCATTTAAAAGCTTTGCATTTCATAGCATTCAACCCCAAGCACAACTGACCTTAGATGTGGTTTGAGTGTAGAATGGAACACGTGAAGAATATCTGCCATCTATCATCAGACCCCTCAGTTGCTCTCCGGTGATGTGATAATGAGGAGCACCTCTAGCTCCACTCCAAGTCAATGGAGCCTGGTAACCGGAACTGGCTGCAACAATAATACAATGCTGTGCTTACAACATTTAAGGACTGTAACTTGCACACGCTCCAGGCATGCACTGTTAAATACCACTGCAATTTAACAACAAATACTGAACAAGGGCAGTAAAAAATACTGCACAAGGGATAATGCAATGGGCAGCAAGTGAACGATGTGTGAAACAACTCAAAGGACTATCTGAGCTGTGAGAACCCACCCCCACTGAAATGGTTCCCACCTGGTTGTGCATGCCGACCATGGGTGCGACTTTCCTGCATGAGCTCGGACACTTCAGCTATCAGGCCGTCTGCTGAAGCAACATTTAAGAGCGTACCCCTTTGCCCACTCTAGGCTTTGCTGCATTGTTTCCAGCCTGAAAGAAGACAATGGTGTTAAAGTAGACAAGGCTAGAGTTTTTGTTGTTGTATCTAAACCAGTAATAATTTATCGACCATATCTCATAAGAACGTGAACAAATAGTCGCCTAGTTTGAAGGTTGAGCTTGCTTGCCTTCAGCAGTGGTTTTGCCTCAAAATACCAGCTAGCTAGACTAATCGACTTTAGGTAACAACAAAAAATGAATGTCAAGAATGTGCAGCACTGGAGCCTACTGTACTGACTACTGAGGATAGCAGATGGTTGGGGGTTGAGGCTAACTCGTTTAGCTAGCTACATAACTAGGGGACAGATAGTTGGATATGGACTGTCCAGCCTTAACATGGCAGCTTTCACGGATAAAAACGAAACGCAAATAGCTAGTCTTTATCCAACAGTCTAGACTAGTCAGTGACTGGCTACCTAGCAATGCAGAAGTATCACAGTAGCAATCCATTGCTAAAAAACAAACAAACAAAAGCTATCAGCACAGCGAGTGACCAAGTTAAACCCCTGTTAGCCTAGCTAGCCAGTGAAGATTACGATTAAGTCACAAATAATGATTTCGAAAAAACTGTACCTTTGTCAACATGGACTGAAGGTCGTCGTGTCCAGGGTTATCCGACAGTAAAAGCTGAGTGCAGTCATTTAGTGTCTGCTTACACTGTCTTATGAAGTTCCTTCTTGCCATCTTCTCATCCTTCAAACTTCTGTGTGCTGGGCTAAACTTGTTTTGAAATCTTCCGCTTCTACAGTGGGGAGGAGCTGGTACTTGAAAATACAGGGAAGAATCAAATCACACTAGCCCAGATAACTGCAGGAGGAGCTAGGGAAATTGTGGGCAGTGATTTGCATGTGGTGTTTATTTAACGCCTGCAATTGCACGCGTAAATATACAGGCGTTTATTTAACGCCTGCAATTGCACGTGTAAATATACAGGCGTTTATTTAACGCCTGCAATTGCACGTGTAAATATAAAGGCGTTTATTTAACGCCTGCAATTGCACGTGTAAATATACAGGCGTTTATTTAACGCCTGCAATTGCAGTGTAAATATACAGGCGTTTATTTAACGCCTGCAAGCATTAACTAACGCGTACATTCATGTGTAACTTTCGCCTGCACATTTACGGCTGCAGCCGCTTATGAAACAGCTGCAGGCGCTTCCTAAACGGGTGTCCAATCAAAAATACGCGTTTAAATTACGAGTACATTTGACCCTGTCGGCGTTCCATATTTATTTAACGTCTGCAATTGCATAAATATACAGGCGTTTATTTAACGCCTGCAAGCGTTAACTAACGCGTACATTCATGTGTAACTTTCGCCTGCACATTTACGGCTGCAGCCGCTTATGAAACAGCTGCAGGCGCTTCCTAAACGGGTGTCCAATCAAAAATACGCGTTTAAATTACGAGTACATTTGACCATGTCGGCGTTCCATATGATAGGTGTGAAAACAATTTGAATTAAATTATTAAATGAAATCATACTCGACCGTAACCACATATCTTTAAAAATGCATTGATTTGTCATGGCTCTCCTCCGAGTTTTGACTACTCTCTGACTGTGTGTGAGTTGGCTCGGCCCTCCCTCATGCAGGATTGACAGGAACAGAATGTGAGGATGATCGTGTGCGATCGTGTGTATTTTTTTGTTGTTCTTTGAATCAGTCAATTATTTTAAATACAATTAAAATTAATTATTTCATAATCATTTAGTTTTTATAGGCTGTATTAATCTATTAAAAATAGAGTCGGCTCTTCAGATATGCGAGCCAGCTCCCGACTTTCACCTTCAAGAGCCGGCTCTTAGAGCCGGATCGTTCGCGAACGACTCATCACTAGTACCCTAGCCAGTTGCCTATGAGGCTAATCTTGAGATCTACTCAAGAAGTAAGTCAATATCCGTGGTTTTCAAGCCATCTTTGAGAAAGTTTGAAAACAATGTTGCGGTTGATATGTATTGATTGTGGGAGGTAATTTTTGGACTACATCTAAACCTCATGCGGCTGCTGCAGCATTTCTGCTTTGGCATGACCTGCGCTGGGAGAGAGGGAAACAGCATGCATGGGGATAGTGTGCGGGCCGGGCAGATGTGTCTTTTATATAGGGTGAAATGGAATGAGAAATGCAATACAAAATGTCTGAAAGGGGTGTATTTGTGGACACTGTAAGTGTCCACATTGCCTCAATATCTTTGTGTCAATAAATCAAATATAATTTTGACTGATGGTTTTTCAAACCTTATTGGCTTCAAGGTGACATCATTCTGATATACCATGCGCAATTTTATGCAATTTTACCTTGAAATGTCAACCATTTCTTAACCTTTGTCCCAAAGCTGACCAAAGCTCATACTCTGCCCTTTCTACTCATACAATCTCAACAGTTGGTGTGTAGTAGAGAGGATAGAGAGACTGACTTGTGCCCTTATGCTCATTAGTTCAAATCCCCATTCAGCCTGTTGTTGTTGGCCAAACATGAAGTAGTTTTGCTCTCTTGTTGTCCAACTCTCCATCTTCAACAGTGTACATGTTTATAATATTTTGGCCATTTTGCGGAGGAACCCGCATCGCTGCTTGCAACTGTATTTATGGTTTTGTTTTTGATCTGAGTACCTCAAAATGTAACTCTGGACAATGAAAGTAATTTCTCTATTATATCATAGAATAAAAGTTGAAAACCCATGATCTAAGAAACGTTCCCTCTTATGTCTCTGGTGTCCTATTGAATCGTATGAGGACCAGAGTCCTTGGATCATGACTACCTGGCCTGACAACACCTAGCTGACCTTGTCCACCTGGTTGGACAGCTCGTCTGGATTCAACCTGCAGAAAGGACATAGCCCACCTATGTTTATTGACCCGCTGGTCTTCTGAACATGCAAAAATACTAATGTGACTTCACTAATGTGAAGGTAATCCACTCTGATCTCACCCAGCACAAGCAGAAGATGACCCTTTGTAGTAGTCTGACTACTCTCTAGGTGTATTCCTAGTTTTTCTTAGCCACTGTGCTTTAATTTCTTGTTTGCTCTTTGGGGTTTCTTGGCTAGGTAACTTATACCTTGATGACATCTTGCCAGTCATGTCCATTCCAGTCTTTAATAAAATAAAAAGATACATTCAAAATTAAGAAGACCTCAAAGTCACTACATAGGTGTATGTACAGTGAGACAGACAGTGATGCAGTGTGTATCCAAGTTAGGATTACAACAACACCCATTGGAAATTCCCATGTCCTAGGAATTAATGGCTGCATCTTTTGTCGTTATAAACTGCATAATTTCAACACATTTGGGCAATATTGAAACATTATAATACAATCTAGAAAAAGATACTTATGACGTATGAGTTGGTTTTGGATTGTGTTGGACTGGCTTAATGGTTGCCTGTAGTGCTTCAAAGTATTGGGTGGTAAAGTCACATCAAAAAATGTGTGCGTACATTAATAAACATTAAGACAATGATTATGTTTATTTTTGGTCATTTTATAAAACAGCTTATGGTTGAATAGATACAAAAAAACAAACTTAATACATTTTATGCAATCAAAAAAAGATTTGTATCTTCGAAATCCGATACAAATTTAGTGAAAGTGCAGTTAGATAGTTTACCATCTAATAAGAAACCACTATTGATATTGTATGAATAACCGGTTGTTAGCAATATTTTTTGCATTTTAGCAGCATGTGGAGTAATATTACTGTACTGTATTTATAAAAAAGAATGACAAAAACAAGTTTGGCTTGTTTGTTTTAAGATGTCTAGCAGGGACTTTCTGACTGGGTTCAACTGAAGCAAGCCAATCAGCATTCCTGTCCACTCCACCCCCCTGCTGCCTTGCCTGAAAATCTCTGTACGGCTTTGAAAATCTTTTTGATCCAAATTTGGCGATGAACAGCGTTCAGGGCGCTCAAGGCGCAAACAGTGAGCTCACAAAAATTCAAGGCGAAGTGTACAAATCGTTTCTGCTCTGTCAAATGTCATTTGGAGCCAGTCTGCACAGTAGTGATCGGTTTGTGGACCCACGGTATCAAGGTCCCACCGACACACTCGCCCGACCCAATTGCGAGCACACACTAACCCCTTTTTATATAGTTAAATAACCAATTAAAAACAAACTGATCAGAAAAATAAGAACTTGAACAGACATCAGCGTGATAAGAACTACTTAAAATGACAGAAACCATCTTTGGAAAAAAAATATTTGAAGTGCACTTTTTTTGTTTGGCTCATGTCCCATCCACTAACATGGAGAGGGTGGGACTTATGACCTATACTGCAGCCAGTCACCAGGGAGCAATCAAGATGTTTTGTCTTCACTTTTGAAGAGCTGTCATGCCTTCCATTCTCTTTATAGTCAATGACCTGGATATGCGAGATCTCAATCACACAAGAATCCACTTTGCCAGGCTTCAAGTTATACGCTTGTGTGTGATCCACAGTGGTTTGGACCAATCAAAGCATCCTATGAGGAACGACTGGCAGCTACGGCCATGGTTTAGATGTGATATCCCATTATAGATGGTTATAGACAGATTCCTCCAATCACCTTCCAAGTATTTTTGAAAGAGTCTGCCCTTTTCTAAACAGTTTCCAATTCTCCAGTGTCCTGATTCCCAGATAGTTCTGCGTCACAAACCAACTGGTATGTCAGGTTGGGATTGACAAAAGATGGTCATAATTTTCATGCCTGCATGGATGTAAAATGATGCTTGGTTCACATTAAATGTACATATGTTTTATGTGTGAGATAGGGCCTGATGTGGCCTGAAGGAAAGCTCTTGAAAGATGACAGTATCAATTACTTAAAGGTCCCATGAAATGAAAACTTCACTTTACGAGGTTATTTAACATTAATACGAGTTCCCCTATCTTTTTTACTGCCACCAATTTCCGATGGGTGGCAGTAATGCGCTAATCGTGCCAAGTATGGCGGAAGTGTAAAGAAAAGCCGGATGTGAACTTCATTCTTGAGAATGGCTAGAGCTTGCATTAGCATGGTCGGTCATTTGAAGAGGTTAAACGGTTTATTTACACAGTTGTCAACCGCAACCAGACAGAAATACAATACAAGTAAGTTATTTCTTCGACTATTGTATATTGCATGTACGTTTGATATCTGGCTAGCTACCAAGTGTCATAGAAAATTTAGTTTTTGTTGTATTGTTTTATGTAACCTAGCGCCAGTGCCTGTTTGGTGAGTGTTTTTCGTTTTTTCGGTGTTTAAGTACGCATTCGTCCCGCAGCGAAGCTTTTCTATGCGAATGTCATCGATCTGCGTTTAATACTTCCACTGCATGTATTTATTTTACAGCATGTTTTCTGCCAGTACACCCCAAGTCAGCTATTGGTGGTCCCTCAATTGATGATCCTTACTGGTAAGTTGCATTAGAAAGAATTACAATATCAAATATTTTACGTCTGACGTAAAATAACGTCTTACGTTGTTCTGACAAAATCTAATAGTTTAATGGCTTTGAACATCACTTGTACATGATAATTGTTTCTTATATACTACTGTAATAATTGGACCAATACGCTGTTCCTATTGGTCAAGAAGACGTTCTCAAAAGTTAATAAATCTGTTTATATACCTCCTGAAAGTTCGCAGAGGTAAATAAACGTTTTACGGACCTAGCAACAAGCGGTTGCCTTGGAGATGTAGCAATTGACCTTAACAACGTTGCATCTGCTCGGCAACAAAGTAGCCTTAAAAGCCTAGAAAAAGCCTAAACAACCAAATACGGTTTTTGCACAGGTCCGCAAACGCCCCACAATCGCTTCCCGTTTTAAAGAAGCATCTGAAGCAGACAGAAGACGAATTGATGTTGTTGATATGTGGCGTTGGAGATGTAGTGACGTCACCAGTGCAAGTGCAGTTCATTGCTCTGACAACATGGCGTCTGCTCCAGATTCGACGTGTTTGATTTGAGATTTTCCCATTTATTGTTGTAGTATATAAGAAACCAAATGTTTACTCCTCGACAGGTCAGCAAACGCTTTGTCGCCTCGATTTGTTAAAACGATTTGTTTGTAAACCTCGACCTACGGTCTCGGTTAACAAACGTTTTAACAAGTCTCGGTTTACAAAGGCGTTTGCAGACCTGTTGAGGAGTAAACATTTGCTGTTTATCATCATTATGAAGTACAGGTTGATGCCTAATCCCTGCCATACATATGACTGTTATTTGTTGAGACAACATTGATAAACAGTGGGAAATGGGAAAACAGTTTCTCAAAACATTTATCTCAATTTCAGTCAAGTAGAAATTGGTGTAACTTCAGATGGGCAAACCATTGTCTGTTACCATCCCTCCATGGATGTTCCCTATGAACTTACACAGGTAATGTATTCATTTGGCTGACACTTTTATCCAACGGTAAAGATCTTTAATCAGCTTCTGGTCTTGAGTCATACTACCCATGTATCTATGCACGCATGGAAATGCAAATGCTCTTTGAGAAGCTAACATGAACATAATTGGTATAATATTGACATGGATCAAAAGATTAATTTTTGGATTGTTTACATTAATTTGTCAAAAACAAATCCCTATCAACAACCTGCCAATTGTTTGACATTTTGCAAAATGACAATGTCTACAATTGTTTCTTTCTTTTTTTTCAACTCCCACAATTAAGAAGTTGTACATTTTTACCAATTGCTGTGTTGTAAATGTGTGAATCTCCTTTGCAGCCAATTCCACGACCAGACCCTCTGATCAATCTTGCAGAGAACCATGACCAGGTTCTAAAAGCTCACCTCAGTAGGGAGGTGCTTCAGAACAAAAAAGCCCCTACGATTGAGGAGCTCAGCAAGATGTTTTTCACAACCAAGCACCGCTGGTATCCTGTGGGACAGTAAGTAGTTTCTTCAATTTAACACCTTTTTATTACACAATGTTCATTTTTGGTGTGGCGTTTATTCGAGGGCGATGTTTAATCGAAGAAATACGGTAGATTACTCAAGTCTTTCTGTTAATTAACAAAGAAAAGTACAAGATTATTTTGATAGGGGGTTTTCTGGTGGCTCACATGGGCAGAGGCCTTACATCAGCGGCCCGGTTTCGATTCCAGCCCAGGATATTTGCTGCATGCATTCCCCCCTCTCTCTACCCAGCCTTATTGAATTGTGACAGTTTGAGGCAGCCATTAAACTGTTTTTATTAGGTCAGTTAGTTGTAGTAATGGTATTAATAATACAGACATTCTTCGTTCTTCATTTTCCCCTTACACTTTACGCCTGTCTTGTAGGGTTGTAGCCTACAGGTTATAATACTTCTGGGAGCTGAACTAGAAGACACCTGTTGCAGCAGCTAGTGGCCTCATGTCAAACCTGTGATTGTTTGAGTTTCCACTTTTGCTGACCAACCAACAATATTTATGTTTATAAACGATAGATGTTAATTGCAGCTTCTTAAAAAATTAATTATTTTCTCCATTCTCCAATTTCTCAATTTCCTCAGGTACCACATACGGCGAAGAAAGGAAGATCCTCCTAAAGACAGATAGAAACTGCTATGTAAAAGAAACAGCTACTGTAACACAAAGCTTCTTGATACCATACTAAACTTCTACCTGTTTTGTGGTGTAAAATAAAGTGAACAAAAAAATCACTCAATTGTACTGATTCTACTATGGGTAAATTTTAAATATATATATATACACACATTTATTACTCAGCAGAGTACAAAAACAATATCCATCAGATTATATAAACACAACACATGAAATGAGTGCAACGTTGCATAAAGTTAGAAAGCAGGGGAGAAAGGTTGTTAAAGGTGCTGTAAAGCAAATCCGATGATTTGCTTCTCAGTACATTATATACGTGTGAAATTAGTTGCTGAAAGCATGTGCAAAGCTCTAAAACTTTGTTGCACTGAAATGTGGAGTTAGACCGTTGAACAGTTTCTCACTCATTTTCAGGTTTTGTTTAGGCGGGGCAAAACCCAACCTATCTACATTACAGCCACCTATCTATGTCAGATCACAGACGGTTTATTGGGTGTTCTCACGCCTTCGGCGAGCACAACCATTGTTCTCCCACATATATATTATTGGTGGCCAAGCCGCGAAGCCACCTTAAGTGTTTCTATGTATTATTATTGTTGGAATGCTGCTTCAGCATTCCAAGTATTGTTCTTTGAATCTTTATTCAACTTATTGTTGGAATGCTTCAGCATTCCAAGTATTGTTCTTTGATTCTTTATTCAACTTATTGTTGGAATGCTGAAGCAGCATTCCAAGTATTGTTCTTTGAATCTTTATTGTTGGAATGCTGCTTCAGCATTCCAAGTATTGTTCTTTGAATCTTTATTCAACTTATTATTATTTATCTTCTATTTCTTCCGTGGCACCTTTCAGCGCCTTCAAATCTTCAGCTATTAAAACCGTTCAGCTATCAAAAAATTCAGCAGTTTCAGGCCATGGGTGCTATGACTTTTCAGCTTTGTACCTCTTATGCTTGAATTAATATAAATCAATATTCATAATATTTTTAACATGGGTTTCCAATGGAGTTTTCTTTCAAATCCTCTCAAACTTCTTTAAACTTCTTCAACTTCCAAATCCTTCTTCTTCCTCAATCTTTCAGCTAGAGCCACCATTTAAACTTTAAAATGTTGACAAAACCCTAAACTATTTTTAAATAATTCAGCTTTTTGATATCTATTCAACTTTTTTCAATATCACTGATTGTTTCATGACTTTTTCAAGCCGTTTCTGAGATTTACATGGGTGTTTACGTGAAACGACTGAAACGCTTAGAGTGGAGGGCAGCTTCGGATGTCGTTGAAAAAATATTTCTAATTTGCCAGCATTGCCACAATTTTCGCTCTTCATGCTTCGTTTTTGGATCAATAGATAGCTAATTTTGTGCTGGTCGTAGACAGTTGTCTGTTGAATCCAACAGACGTACACATTTGTTCAGAGCCCCACGAAAGCGAGACAAAGTCCAACTCTCGCCCCATAGAGACCAATGCAAATCTGGTGACAAAATCGTCAGAGAAAGCAAGAAGGAACAAGATTTTGAAACTGCCGATAGAGTCGTATTTCTGACCGCACAGACATATAAAGGACATCTCTGGTTTCGGCAGAGTCTTGGGTCTCGGAAAATATCCTTATATTTTGGATTGGACGTATAGTTTTGCGTCTAGGTCAACTTGTTTGAGGTGTGGATGCTAGGTAAATGTTCGTTTTTCTCTCTGCCTAGCTCGTTAGCTATCACAGCTGCGCCATCACCGTGGCAACCAAACAAACAAGCACCAGGAAAGCAAAAGGAACACGTTTTTGAAACTGCAGGTAGAGTCGTATT
Source organism: Osmerus eperlanus (assembly GCF_963692335.1). Taxonomy (NCBI): domain Eukaryota; kingdom Metazoa; phylum Chordata; class Actinopteri; order Osmeriformes; family Osmeridae; genus Osmerus; species Osmerus eperlanus. The sequence goes on from NC_085034.1 coordinate 13,081,925, forward strand.
TCTGACTGCACAGACATATCAAGAATATCTCTGGTTTCGGCAGAGTCTTGGGTCTCGGAAAATATCCTTAGATTTTGGATTGGACGTACAGTTTTGCGTCTAGGTTATCTTGTTTGAGGTGTGGATTCTAGCTACATTTCTCTTATTCTCTGCCCTCAGCGCGTTAGCAATCATAGCTGCACCATCACCGTAACGACAGACACGCACCACTCAGTCTCTCACACAGGTGATTGGTACGTTTACTTGACCATGAGAAACACGATTACTAGCAATTGTCGGTTTATGCCAATAATACGATTACTCTGTTTACATGTGTAATTAGTTATGCGATTACTCAATAAACGCGTCTACATGATTCTTTTTTATTAATCGTTGTATGCTCCACGGACAAAACTTGCACCATCATCCTTCTGCAACAAAGTGTCGCCGTGTCTTCCTGTATCGGCTCTACTGCTGTATGTTTCATTCCATCAACACATTGAATCCTACTAAGAAAGCCGAGTAAACGCACTCAATGGTAGGCTACATCTGCTACTGCTATTACTATCCCAACTATAATTTCAGCTGTTAAAACGATAATATTCTTGTTCCGACTAGCTAGCCTACTTCTTCTGTTTAACAGTTCAGCTTTCAGCTTCTCCCGCATTGTAGGCTATTTTAGCTCTTATCTTTGTTAAGATGATGCAGATGATGCAGTTCAGCTTCCACACTGCCTCTTTTGTGTCACTCACACATTTTTAAAATTCATTTCAGCTTGCGGGTATTTTCTCATTTCTCACTTTTATACTTTTTAAAATATAAAGGTTTTTGTGCAAATTATTCTCCCTTTAAAAGTAATGGTAAATCCTTTCAAATCATTGTTGGAATGCTGCTCCAGACCCTTTCAAAAATACCTTTCGGTTGCTTTGAAGCTTCAGTTTATAACTTTCTACTAAATTTTCACTATTTTCAGCTTTTTTAGCATGGTCAGCTATCCCCATTCAGGTTTTCAGCATTCTCACTGCTGTTTCGCAGGAACAGCCTTTTCTAGTTCAACTTATTATTTATCTTCTATTTCTTCCGTGGCACCTTTCAGCGCCTTCAAATCTTCAGCTATTAAAACCGTTCAGCTATCATAAAATTCATCAGTTTCAGGCCATGGGTGCTATGACTTTTCAGCTTTGTACCTCTTATGCTTGAATTATTATAAATCAATATTCATAATGTTTTTAACATGGTTTTCCAGTGGAGTTTTCTTTCAAATCCTCTCAAACTTCTTAAAACTTCTTCAACTTACAAATCCTTCTTCTTCCTCAATCTTTCAGCTGGAACCACCATTTAAACTTTAAAATGTTGACAAAATCCTAAACTATTTTTTTTAAATTCATCTTTTTGATATCTATTCAACTTTTTTCTATATCACTGATTATGTTTCATGAGTTTTTCAAACCGTTTCTGAGATTTACATGGGTTTCTATGTAGAGAGCTAGAGTGAGGCATTGGAATGTTGCACAAATTCAGAGTGACAGCAGAGTCCGAAACCGTTTTTTTTTTTTTAAATGGCACTTTTTCCCTCACGGCCACAATATTAACTTTTCAAGCTTCATTTGGATCAAAACGATGCCGTGCTTGTGCTGGTCGGACTCATATGGGTATGGAAACCCACAGTTATTTACTTTTTGTGTGAGGAGCCCGAGAGTGAGACAAAGTCTGTCTCAAGCCCCATAGAGACTAATGCAAATCTGGTGACAAAATCGTCAGAGAAAGCAAAAAGAACACGATTTTGAAACTGCCGGTAGAGTCGTATTTCTGACCGCACAGAAATATAAAGGACATCTCTGGTTTCAGCAGTCTTGGGTCTCGGAAAATATCCTTATTTTTTGGATTGGACGTATAGTTTTGCGTCTAGGTTAACTTGTTTGAGGTGTGGATTCTAGCTACATTTCTGTTATTCTTTGCCCTCAGCGCGTAAGCGATCATAGCTGCACCACTCAGTCTCACGCAGGTGATTGGTATTAGCTGATTAGTGGAGTCAAAAGACAAATAGTATTTCAACCTAATACAATTTACAAGAGGTGACTCTGCAGGTGCTGCTAATATCTCTTTTACTACTATTGCTAATGGAACTGTTTTATTCTACTACGCCACTGAGTGCGTTTACTTGACCATGAGAAACCCGATTACTAGCAATTGTCGGTTTATGCCATACGATTACTCCGTTTACATGTTTAATTAGTTATGCGATTACTCGATAAGCGCGTCTACATGATTCTTTTTATTAATCGTTGTATGCTCTACGGACAAAACTTGCACCATCATCCTTCTGCAACAAAGTGTCGCCGTGTCTTCCTGTATCGGCCCTACATTTAGTCATTTAGCAGACGCTCTTATCCAGAGCGACCTACAGTAAGTAGTACAGGGACATTCCCCCCGAGCCAAGTAGGGTGAAGTGCCTTGCCCAAGGACACAACGTCATTCGGCACGGCCGGGGAATAAAACTGGCAACCTTCTGATTACTAATCAGAAGGTTTTTCTCATTTCTGTATTTTCTGCAATTTAAGAAAAATAATTTCATCTTTCAGCATTCCAACGCATTTTCAGCAGGAAATGCCTTTCTAGTTGGGTGTGCTTTGCCTTCGGCAAGGGCACAACCTTTGTTATCTCACATATATATTTATTATTGTGAGAATGTTCAGCATTCTCACTATTGTTTTTCAACTTCTTAGTTGTTCTGGCGTTTTTTGGCCTTTAACTAGTCCTGCATACTTTCACCGATTCCTACAATTTTTGTATCAAAACCTTCAGCTCCTTCAGGAGATGTTGGCTATGACTTTTGGTATTTCTCACTTTTATACTTTTTAGGACATTAAGGTTTTTGTGCAAATTATTCTCCCATTAAAAGTAATGGTAAATCCTTTCAAATTATTAAAATGCTTCCTCCTCTTTCAAACGTAACTACTTCAGCCTACTTTCACACCATTCAACCTTTAAAACGTTCACAAGACATTCAGCTATTCCTAAATGATTCAGCTTTTTCAAATGTTCAGCCAATTTTGAATTATGACAGTTTGAAATACATTAAAATGTTTGCTCCTTCTTGATTTTTATGAATGAGCAGCAAGCAGAGTGGCACACTCTGCTGCCTGCTCTTTTTCTGATATTCAACTAAATTGTCAAACAAATTCCTCTAACTTTCATATAGTTTAACTTACAGAAACAAGTTATACCTTAAAATGTAGGAAAAATTGTCCTCTTTCAGCCAATGTGACTACTAAAGGGCTCACATTTACAGAGTTTCAGCTATGAGCCTTGAAGCGAGAGCAGCCTTTCAAATTCTCTCACTAACTTCAATGGAGAGTGGGTAAAATCCGTCAGAGAAAGCAAGAAGGAAGACGATTTCGAAACTGCCGGTAGAGACATATTTCTGACCGCACAGACATATAAAGGACATCTCTGGTTTCGGCAGAGTCTTGGGTCTCGAAAAATATCCTCATTTTATTGATTGGACGTGTAGTTTTGCGTCTAGGTCAACTTGTTTGAGGTGTGGATGCTAGGTAAATCTCTCTGCCTAGCTCGTTAGCTATCACAGCTGCGCCATCACCGTGGCAACCAAACAGACACGCACCATGAACGTTTTTGAAACTGCCAAAGGAGTTGTATTTCTGACTGCACAGACACATAAAGGATATCTATGGTTTCGGCAGAGTCTTGGAATGAAATATACGTAACTAGAGAGAGTACAATTTCTGGGGAAATTGTAGGGTGTGCTTGCTTGCGTCTGTTGCACAGGGGTCAGTTTTTTAATTACATTTTTACAACTGATATTCCTGTGTATTTTATATAAAAATGCATACTTTATTTATAAAGATTACATAGATTTAAAAGCATCTTTTTTTTTGCTGCTCATTTACAACTCAAAATACGAGTGAAGCGTAGAATGAAATAGATGTCTTCTCATTTCCCCTGCAAGAGGCAGCCTCATAGCTGAATCAAAACGAATAAATTTGGCAGTAAAAATTGACCTAATCTCTAGGACTTAAACGTCCTTTTAAGTTTTTCCCTTCTCGTGATATTTTCAGGCATTTAGCCTACTCATATTGCATTCATTCATTAATAAAGAACCCCCTTTGAAGACTATTCAACGACGTTACCGGTGTTACGTCCCAACTGGTTCCCAATTTAACTGGTTCCCCAGCTGTGCGTGCACCTATCAGTCTGCCTCTATCACCAGATTCGTCACAAATTCACAAACATATTACTGGCAATTTTCACGTCAGATCTCATATTTGCTGCGGCAAATATGAAAGTAGGCCTATAGGCTATGTACGCACTACATTAGGGTACCATTCCCGACAAAATAAATGGAGACAAAATAAAACATTTGCAGGCTCGCATGCAGTGGGATTCGATCGCACTAGAACAGAAATACGTGCGCACCATAGTCCATTGATTTACACCGCAAGCTATACCAGCTCACACATTTTCGCTAAATCGTTACGTATTTGTTAACTACGTTGGCCTTCAGGTAACACTTTGATTTGTCTTCTTCTGAATCAACTGGTTCCCATTGACACTACCCGAATGTAGGCTACTATGCACGTATTTGGGGTTGTTTTCGAGGCAATAGCCGTATTTTCCACGACATCACAGCTCCTTCTGACACCACAAAATTCATACTAAGAACGTCGCTGCTAACCCAGACCATACGATCAAAATACGCGTGACACAACATGGAAACATTCAATTCCTATGCGATTTCGTGTAGCCTATGGCTGAGTGTTTCTTCGCTATATCTTTTGAAATCAATTCATTTCATAATTGTACCTATATTCTGAACTGCATTACAGCCATTCACGCCATAATAAATGGAACTCCAAATACGTGACATCTCTGACGTTGATAACAAACCAAACCGTTTCAAAATCGGTTGAAAATTGAGAAAGTTATGGTCATTTAAAAAGTACATGTAGCATCAACACAATGTTATGGGTGAGCGAGTTGACTGTCGCAAGACGGCCGCCATGTGCGGACGTTCGACTCCGTTTTCCGGCAACGCGGACGAGACATCTAGTGTTTATGCGGTACAGTACTAGACTACTGCTGTGTTCGTCTTGGTAGCGATTGCGTTGGTTGAATTTGATTGAACGTTCCGTTGTACGGTTTAGGCTGAAATTAATTATTTTCATGAACAGATTGACAAAGTTTAGGCTGTGGCAATGAAGTTCAGGTTAGTAGTGAGATAGTTTCACCTACTGAAAGACTTGATTTAAGTAAGGGGAGTGCCGAACATGTTCTGTCGCCGTTTGACTTCCTAAACAGCTGTGGAGATGTTTTTGTTAGCTACTCACTAGTGTCTGGGGTAGGCTACAGCGTTGCAGTGAGCTACACTGGTTTGAAACCACGGGTAATGGTAATTTCACCAACAAATCGTTTACTAATGTCATAATAAATCCTACAACGAAAATGTATTTGTGAGGAATGTTTATTTTAACGATTGAAAACAGATACGTCATAGACCACTGTAGTATGTGTTGCCCGGGCAACACAGGCTAATGTCATGATGCTAATACTTCAGTGAAATAGTAGACTATAGTACTGTTTCCGAAAGTAGATGTACTTCCGTAATAATATCAGCTTATATTGTACATTACACATCACAATTGTGTGTCATATCACAAAGTAAAATTTAGTAAATAGTTATCACCCTGGCCTCTTTGCTTGTGGCGTTTCTGCAGCTGCCTTGCACTAAAGCAGTTAGCTTAGCTATCTCCCAGAAGTTAACGAGCTGCAAAACTAATGTTCTGCTAGAGGTAGTCACGCGAGTTTGTGACGTTAGTAACGTCAGTGACTGTGGCTAGCAAATTAGCCACCGTTAGCTTCACTTTTCGCCACAAAAACTTAACTTGAGCCTAAACCATGTAACGGAAAGTAAATCCCAATAGAAGCAACTCAATCGCTACCAAGACGAAACTTTTGACACCTAGGTTGTCTATGTAGGCCAAATATTGACTGAGTTTTAGGGGGGCAAACAGAATAATAAAAATAAATATAGCTGCAAGCAGCAATGAGGTGGCCAAGCAGTCGAATGACCCATAAATATGTTGTACATCCTCAGAAGAGGGTTACGAGTACACGCAACAAGTTTGGTGTGAATCCATCAAAGATTTGCTGAGATACGACCCAACTTCCTGTTTGCTGGCTTAACGGCACATTTTGATTGGCCGTACCGGGCAAACGGTTTTGAAAATCCAAAAAACATGTGATGGCTTTTGTGAGGCTTGGTCTGAAGATGATCTCTGCCAAATTTGGTGAAGATTGGAAAACATTTGTAGGAGGAGTACAGAAAAAACGTTTTTTCAGTAATTCAAAATGGTGGCCGCATCAATTCGGCTGTTATCACAAGTTATCATGTGTCACACACGGGATGTCCCAAGATATCATGAGACAAAGGAATCACTTAATAATGGCAAACGAATCAACAGTTATTGGCCAAAACACATTTTTGCATCCTGCGGCCACGCCCAGTGATCACATGACACCAAAATGTTTGGACATCCTCAGATGAGGGTTCCGAGTCATCATACCAAGTTTGGTGTTGATTTCTCAAGGATTGGCTGAGATATGACCCAACTTCCTGTTTGGTGTCTTTGCTGCCGATTTTGATTGGCTGTATCGGACAAACGGTTTTGAAAATCAAAAATCTTTGGATAAATTCTGTGAGGGTTGCTCTGACGATGATGTGTGCCAATTCTGGGGAAGATTAAAGAAAAATTGTAGGAGGAGTAGGCTTTCAAAGGTTTTCGATAAAACCGGAAATGGCGGAAAATCTATATAACCGGAAATTGACGTCATAGGGTGTGTTGAACTCGTCTTGACCCAGGGAATCCAATGGTACCTCATTTTTGAAAATCGGTCATACGGTTCAAAAGTTACGTGTGTAAACACAAGTCCAACTTTGACCCGTTGGTGGCGCTAGAGTGCTCCAATGGGAGACATGAAACTTGGTGAATATGAAGAGGGGACTGTGCTTAATGAGTGTGCCAAATTTCACAACTTTTTACCATACGGTTCTAGGGGCTGCCATAGACTCCAATGGCAGAAGAAGTGTAATAATAAATATAGCTGCAAGCAGCAATGAGGTGGCCAAGCAATCGAATGACCCATAAAACATGTTGTACATCCTCAGAAGAGGGTTACGAGTACACGCAACAAGTTTGGTGCGAATCCATCAAAGATTTGCTGAGATACGACCCAACTTCCTGTTTGCTGGCTTAACGGCACATTTTGATTGGCCGTACCGGGCAAACGGTTTTGAAAATCCAAAAAACATTTGCTTTTGTGAGGCTTGGTCTGAAGATGATCTCTGCCAAATTTGGTGAAGATTGGAAAACATTTGTAGGAGGAGTACAGAAAAAACGTTTTTTCAGTAATTCAAAATGGCGGCCGCATCAATTCGGCTGTTATCACAAGTTATCATGTGTCACACACGGGATGTCCCAAGATATCATGAGACAAAGGAATCACTTAATAAAGGCAAACGAATCAACAGTTATTGGCCAAAACACATTTTTGCATCCTGCGGCCACGCCCAGTGATCACATGACACCAAATTGTTTGGACATCCTCAGATGAGGGTTCCGAGTCATCAGACCAAGTTGTGGACTTGTGTCCACAAGTCCAACTTTGACCCGTTGGTGGCGCTAGAGTGCTCCAATGGGAGACATGAAACTTGGTGAATATAAAGAGGGGACTGTGCTTAATAGCGGAAAATCTATAAACCGGAAATTGACGCCATGGTGTGCATTGAATTCGGCTTGATCCAGGGAATCCAATGGTACCTCATTTTTGAAAATGGGTCATACGGTTTAAAAGTTGCGTGTGTAAACACAACTCCAACTTTTACCCATTGTTGGCGCTAGAGTGCCCGAGTATGGGACATGAAACTTTGTGAATTGGACCAGGGGACTGTCCCTAATGAGTGTGCCAAATTTCACAACTTTCGACCAAGCGCTTCTAGGGCCTGCCATAGACACCCAGTCTTAAGAAGTATAATAATAATAATAATAATACTAACAATAACAATAGGTGCCTCGCAGCTTCGCTGCTTGGCCCCTAATAAGAAAAGGTAGAAACACTTAAGTGGCTTCGCCGCTTCGCGGCTTGGCCACCAAATATAGCTGCAAGCAGCAATGGAGGGGCCAAGTTGTCCAGAGCAGGACATGGCCTCCATAGCACTTGTGCAACAATTAAGTCACAACAACCTGTTGCACTCATGCAACACACCAAGTTTGGTTGAAATATATGTTTGCGTTCAAGAGTACTGATAGTTCAAAGTTATTTTTCTGGTATAACACTGCAGGCCGCCTCTGCTCCTCATGGGAACGATGGAACCCAAGTTTGGTGACAATCACGCAAATGGTTGCTGAGATATGCTCTTGCGCCTCGTTTGGCGGCTTCGCCACCGCTTTTGATCGTCTCTACCGAACAAACGTTTTTGAAAATTGAAAATTCTTCTGATTGCTTTTGTGAAACTGGGTCTAAAGATCATCTTTGCCAAATTTGGTAAACATTGGACAAAAATTGGGGCGTGCAAAAGGTTTTTATACTTTTCCATGAAATCCAAAATGGCGGCCACGTCCGTTCGAATTTTATGAAAAGTTATTAATAGTCAGGCTTGATATCTCACAAGACATCAACAGACAAAGAAATTACTTTATTAAGGTAAACACTTCAACAGTTATTAGCCAAAACACGTTTATGCTTCCGGCCACGCCCCCTTTTAGTCACATGACACAATCTTTGGAGGACATCCTCAGAATAAGTTTCCGAGGCGGCCTACCAAATTTAGTTTCACTGCCTCAAACAACTGCTGAGATATGACTTCACTTCCTGTTTGGTGGCTTTTCTGCTGATTTTGATTGGCTGTCACGGACAAACGGTTGTGGGTATCAAAATGCTCTACCATAACTTTTGTGCGGCTTGGTCTGAAGAGCATATCTGGTAATTTTGAAGAAGATTTGACAAAGATTGTAGGAGGAGTAGGCTTTCAAAGGTTTTTGATAAAACCGGAAATAGCGGAAAATCTATAAACCGGAAATTGACGCCATGGTGTACATTGAATTCGGCTTGATCCAGGGAATCCAATGGTACCTCATTTTTGAAAATGGGTCATACGGTTTAAAAGTTGCGTGTGTAAACACAACTCCAACTTTGACCCATTGGTGGCGCTAGAGTGCCCGAGAATGGGACATGAAACTTTGTGAATTGGACCAGGGGACTGTCCCTAATGAGTGTGCCAAATTTCACAACTTTCAACCAAGCGCTTCTAGGGCCTGCCATAGACACCCAGTCTTAAGAAGTATAATAATAATAAATATAGCTGCAGGCAGCAATGGCGGGTTCCTCCTCAGCATTGCAAACCATTACAAAATTGACATGACACAGACATGTATTTCATACATGTACACAACATTTCAAGACAATTGGATGAATGGCTGATTTGAAGTCATTTTTTGAAATTCTTCACAAATTGTCACTGTAGAGAAATATCCATGCTGCCGACATTATGGGTTCTTGAGACTTATTTGTTCCCCATTGGCAATAAGGCATGCGTACCAACTTTTAGACATGTTGGACTGACAGGGTTAAAATGCCACCCTTTTGAAAGTGACAACTTTGAAGCGTGTTGTGTCAGGCCACCTGTGCTCTGGTCAGGCCCATCATGCAGAGATCCATTCTTTAAAAGCTTTGATTACAACAATAACTTCATGAAAGTGAGGATACACTTCACTAAAGGAAGTGTGTAGGTTATGTACTACTACTGCTTGCTCTGCCCACACACTTTCCCCATCCATGCGGTTTCCCTCTATCCCAGCGCAGGTCATGCCAAGGCATAAATGCGGCAGCCGTATGAGTATTAGAAGTAGCCCAAAAAACATACCATACACAGTCACACTGTTTTCAAAACTGAAACTGGTTACAAGACCATGGCTATTAGAACTCTACCTGAATTGAGCTCTCTCTAGAGTCTCAGTCAAACAACTGTCAAGAGTCATGTAGGGAATTGGACCAAGGTATAGCTAATGTCCAGCTGTTAGCAAGTGTACCTTGTGATGGTACAGCAGCTTAACAATACTTTGTCATGGTCAGACTCTCTGATCCCATTAAACTACACAACATGCACAATCAGGGTGACCAACAGTATTATCTTAAGTAAAAAACAATAACATTACACACATTTAAGTGAACGAACACAACAACTGAAATCCCTTGCACAGCTGTTGTAACCAAACTATTTTCCACAGCTATTTGCGTTTTTGGTGTGCACTGCATGCTGGGTACCCAAGGGCGCTGACGCTACAATATTTATTATCTAGCTGTCTTCCGGCTGTGTAATATGACGAGATGCTAGCGATGCAAACATGAAAGCTTGTCTCGGGGGGTCATGCATGTGATCTCACTACAAGCTTTTGATTACACGTGAGGACTGTTAGCAAAGTATTTCTATTCGTGTTTTGTTAGTGATTGAATGGTAATGTCAGCTAGCTAAAAACAATGTTAGTTAGCTTGGCTAAAATGGTTTTCATAGCAACATATCAACAAATCAGATCAATCTAACTTTATTCAGAAGGGGGGGGGGTGGGAACATATAAACTAGAGGTGAAATGGTAGGCATTGTTCTGCCTTGAAGCTGCGTGCGCATCCTCATTGTTTGTAACCACCAACCCATCTATATGTAAAGATAACATCCAAGCTAGCAATTTCGCCAAATTTGACTGCAGATTTTTTACACCATATGTACTTCGTTATGGTTTTTGAGTCAAACAACTTGCTAAATGATTAAATGTCTGTTAAATGTCAAATCCAACTTTAAATGTATAAAAGAGAGAATTAAACCTAGAGGTTGAAAAGGCTACGTTTGTCTAAACTGACATGCACAAACTCAGAGCACTGAGTTTCAACATCCATGTACACATTTTGTCTCTATTTTTTACTCTACTCTTTAACGCATGACTATGTTTAACTTAATGTCAGCACCTCTCTGTCATCAATTGTCTCTGGAGTGGGGGATGGGGGCTTCTTATCCAACAAATTACATCCCTGAACTTTTAAAACATATCAATGGCCTACTACAATTGTAAACATCCTTTGGCCTTCCCATGCTGGGAAGAAAGCTACAGTTTTTCTTTGATTAAACGTTGACCTTGAATAAACGCTGCACCAAAAATGAACATTGTGTAATAAATGGCACCTTCGATTAAACGCCTCCCCCAAAAAATCAGAAAACGGTTATTTAATTGGTTAAATTAAAACACAGTATTTATTACACAAGTAATTTACAAGTGTAGCATACTATTATCCCATGAAACACTGGCAGGCGCAAGTGTCTTTCTTGCTACAGATTTATTTGAAGCTTTTTCTCCAAATCCACCGTTAAAACTAAACTCACGCTGTAATGAGAAAATAAAGACCACATTAGCTTAATATGAACATGCAATGACATGCGCAGCATGTAAATAACATTCACCAAAGTCAAATACAGACACAAAACAACATACTTTGTTGGCTGCATGCTGTAGCCTACACAAGGGAATAGAGGTTTCCTTAGATTGCTAACAACCTCTATAACAACCTTAAACTTATCACTTAGAGTGAATGTGCATAAAGCTCCAGGACCTGACAACATCCCTGGCTGTGTTCTCAAGGCCTGTGCTCCTGAACTGGCAGGTGTTCACTGACATCTTTAACCTCTCCCTGTCGCAGTCTGTCGTCCCCAATAGGTTCAAGGGGGCCACCATCATCCCAGTCTCTAAGAAACCATCAGTGAACTGTCTCAATGATTACCGCCCTGTTGCCCTGTTGTGATGAAATGCTTTGAGACGTTAGTCAAAGACCACATTACATCCTGCCTGTCACCTGCATTAGACCCACTCCAGTTTGCAAATAGGCCGAACAGGTCTACAGATGATGTTGTAGCTTTGGCCTTGAACACTGCTCTCTTTCACTTGGATCAGAACAACATATACGTGCGGATGCTCTTCATCGACTTCAGCTCCGTTTTCAACACCATAGTACCATCAAGGCTCATCATAAAACTACAGGACCGGAACATCAGTCCTTCCATGTGCAGCTGGACAGGACACAGGCAGTACGGCTAGGTAACATCACCCCACCAGTCTAACACTCAGCACTTGTGCCCCACAGAGTTGTGTGTTAAGCCCACTGTTGTACTCTCTGTTCACCTATGGTGTGCAGCCACAAACAGCTCCAACACTATCATTATGTTTGCTGATGACACCACCATTATCGGCTGCATCAAGAATGGTGATGAGTCTGCCTACAGAGCAGAGGTGGCAACAATGACATCCTGGTGTCAGCATAACAGCCTGTTGCTTAATGTAGCAAAAACCAAGGAGTTGATAGTGGACTACAGGCGGCTGCAGGGAGAACATGCACCCATTCACATCGAGGGCACAGCTGTGGAGAGTCAAAAGTTTCAGATTTTTTGGTATCAACATCAGTGAGGATCTGAGCTGGACCACCATATTGGTGTGGTTACAAGGACAGCGAAACAGAGGCTCTTTTTTCAGCGGCGACTGTGGAAATTTGGCATGGACTGCACTATACTGACCAATTTTTACCGGTGCACCATTGAGAGCATACTGACTGGTGGCATTACAACATGGTTTGGCAACAGCACTGCCCAGGACAGGAAGACACTACAAAGAGTGGTCAAATCTGCACAGCGTATTACAAGGACTGCATTACCATCCATTCAGGACCTTTACAGCCAGCGGTGCAGGAGAAATGCCAAGTGGATCATTTCTGACCCTAGTCATCCCTGCCACAGTCTTTTCTCCCTCCTGCCTTCTGGAAGGCGATACAAGAGTATAAGGTCCTGTACCAGCAGATACAGGGATAGTTTTCTCACACATGCCATCAGGATGCTGAACTGTCCTTGAAATATCTTTTTGCACTACAATTTTTCTTATTTTTTCTACCCTTTTTCCCCATTCTTTAGTATTGAATTTTTTTATTCTGCAAGTTGAACGGACATTGAGCACAAAGAATTTCATTACTTATAAATGCTGTTTATGAGTATATGATAATAAACTTGAACTTGAAACTTATCAGAGCTTTAAATTGTCTGTGCTTCGCTTGCTGTTAGGTTGTCGACTCTCTCACTCATGAGCGTCCCAAAAGGCCTTCAAAATAAAGTCACGTAATAATTCTGAATACAATTATATAATTCTAAATTAAGACATTGCTTGAAAAAAAATTATACATTATTATAATGCAATTGCGACAATTGCATTCAGGCCTATAGATAGTTACACATATTGTATACAATATGGCGAGGTAGCTGACTTAACCATTCCTGAATGTGCTTTTCATCAACACCAAGTTTGCGTGCTATAGATCTGTTGCTGGTGGTGAGTGCTTTCTGCACAGGTTTCTGTTTGAAAGCTAAAGTGTAAGAATGTTACAGCATACTGCGTCAGATTTGTACACAAAGTAGAGACACGCGCGGCATACATTTTACACTGGGCTTTTGTTTGACTTCCTTGTCTATTCTGTGTTTGTCTATGGCTGCACTGCAGCTACAATTCACTGAATCTCTCTTACCAATTAAACGTTGCCCTTGAATGAACGCCACCCTCGAATAAACGCTGCACCACTAACTGCTCTATTAAAAGGGTTCACTATGAAGCAAACCATTCTAACAAAATAATAAAAACATTTACAATGATTTCAACAAGAAGTCTCTCTGACTTGACAACTCTCTAAACAAGCAACTTTCCAAAGCAATCTCTGAAACAGCTGACCAGTGTGGTAATTTTATGTTGACAACTAAACCGCTGATTGGAAGTGCGCGGCTGATTGCCAATCACGAGATAGGGAGACTGATAGCCAACCGCCAACAAACGCTGACTAGACCATACCTGCATGCAGCGAATAGAAAGAAAGAGGGGAGAAAAGAAAAAACACACAACCACAACTATACAGACTGAATTAGGACATTTTAAACATGGGTCCGTAACAAAGACGTTGTTAAAAATGCTCATTCACATTCATTTTTCTCAATTAATCTTATCACTTAAACACACTGGTTTAGCATTTTTTCCCACAAGGAAGTCTAACCTCAACAGTGGATCCTTGGTCCCTGGATCTCTTGCTGGAACATGGCATCTAAAAAACACATAGAAAAACCATCAAAAACTATGAAATGTAACATACCACACTACTGCTTAACAATTTCATAGTCTTACATTATCATAACTTCATACTCAACAGTTCTAGTATACAGACCTTTAAGAAAATATTGAAAGGGTTAGGATTCTCAAAACACCAATCTCTGTACTTAAAAAAAATATTTAGACATCCATTATTTACCTTTATTCAATTTACACTGTCTACATTCAAATTTAAGTCTGTAAAATGTAAACATAGAGAAACGGACTCGACTATAAATACAAATTAAGACCAATTGAGAACAATTTATCTTGCAAATGGTTTTTACTTTAAATTCATGTTTCACCAAAAGAATCATCACAGTTTAACACAAATAACCAAACCTTACTGTTAAAATACTGCCAAGCCACTGACTCACATTAGAAAATTAAAACAAATAAACATAGCCTAGAAGATGTACCTGTAGGTCAATTACATAATCAAGAGCATGGAGTAGGAATGGATGGATGACAAAATACCCCGCCGAGCCCAATCCATTAAATATTTCCTACCCATAAGTTAATTTCCTGAAATGCAATAATTCACCAACATTTTGACAATTTCATGCTCCAAACTTTGTGGGAACAGTTTGGAGATGGCCCCTTCCTGTTCTAACATGACTGTGCAACAGTGCACAAAGCAAGGCCCATAAACACATGGATGAGCGAGATTGGTGTGGACGAACTTAAGTGGCCTGCACACAGTCCTGACCTCAACCCAATACAACACCTTTGGGATGAATTAGAGCAGGGACTGCGAGCCAAACCTTCTTGTTCCACATCAATGTTGGACCTCACAAATGCACTTCTGGAAGAATGGTAAAACATTTCCATAAACCTCTTAAACCTTGTGGAAAGCCTTCCTAGACGAGTTGAAACTATTATAGCTACAAAGGGTGGTCCGACATCATATCCTATGGTTTAAGAATGAGATGTCACTCACGTTCATGAGCGTGTAAAGGCAACCGAGCGAATACTTTGGCAATTTAGTGTATAAAATTGATACAAATATAAAATGTTATCAAGAGATGGGAAATCGTGCAGCATAGTACAACATGCCGATTACAAACGTATTGTAGCTCTATAGGCTTTCAATGGAACTCCTAAACGATCAAACCATGAACCCAAACAAAGCTAGCAAGCAAAACAACCATGGTACCATTGCTACTTGTTTAATGCTAGGTAGCTCTATCTGTGCAGCAAACTAGGCTACCTAGCTACAGTTTGGAAAAGAATAACTTACGATGTGAAGACCGTAGAAATAGAACAACCCAACCGCATAGTTACGCACAGTATACAAATTTCAAACGCGTCTCACAGAAGCAAGTATAATGTTAAAGATTGTACGGCTTGCTAGCCTGTAATACTGCCTGTACAAAGAGAAATCCTTAGCTCAGCTAGCCTAGATAGATTAGCTGCTATCCTGTTTACAACAGTATAAAAGTCTTCAAGTTATCATACGAATACAAACGCTAAAATACATGTTTTGTACTGCCGTTGTAGGCTCTTATTACTCACTGTCAAATGTAACAATGAAAATCTCTGAGGGCTGCAGGAGTCTCGTCAGTCGTTGTCTTCAAGTCTTCTCCAACTATAAAATGGCCTTCTTCTTGTGCGTCGTACCAAGCTCGCGCGTGTGTCAAGGGGCTCTGGCCCCTTGTGTGTGACAGAATGTGGAGCACGCGCGCACAGGAGCAAAGGGAGAGAGGATTTGGGGAAACAGCCCTAGAAATTAGCCAAGCATGCATGTTTCAAATATTCACTAAAAATCGAGTTTTCATGTTACAGTCAACTTTTTCTCAGATTTGTGTACTCAACATTCTCAAGAGTCTTCATATGAACTAGTGATTGAATCAGAGTACCAGTTTTTGGCCGGCGGATGTGTAAAGCATTATTTTAGCATTAGCAATAAATTCAATTTGCTTTATATCTATCATTTTTAGAGGTATGAAGTTGCCTTTGCACATGGTAACATGTTGTTGTGTCTTCCACGTGACATACCAAGTTTGGTGTTGATATCTCAAAGATTTGCTGAGATTTGACCAAACGTCCTGTTTGGTTGCTTTGTTGCAGATTTTGATTGGCTCTACCGGACAAACGGTTTTGAAAATCAGAAATCCCTACGATAACTTTTGTGAGGCTCAGTCTGGATATCATCTATGGCAATTTTGAAGAAAATTCGACCAAAAATGTAGGAGGAGTAGGGAAAAAACGCGTTTCCTTAATCTTTATTGTACAGACAAATCCAATATGGTGGCCGTTATAGCTTCTTGAGGCTTTTTTATTCCTCATGAGAAATAAGGCATATGTAATGAATTTCAGAATTTTGGGACTTATGGCCTGCAAATGGCATCAATTTGAAAATTGACATATTGGGGCGTGGCCTGTAGCGCCACCTATTGTCTCACATGGCCCATGTTTGGTATGGTAGTTACTAATGGTCTGCAGTTTCAACATGCCAAATTTCACAACTTTTTACGGTACTGGTCTAGGGGCTGCCATTGACTCCCATGGGTAAAAAAAAATAATACCACCAATAACAATAGGGTTCTCCTACCGGAGGAACCCTAATAATAACAATAATAATACTAACAATAACAATAGGTGCCTCGCAGCTTCGCTGCTTGGCCCCTAATAATACTAACAATAACAATAGGTGCCTCGCAGCTTCGCTGCTTGGCCCCTAAATATAGCTGCAAGCAGCAATGGCGGATTCCTCCTAACATTGCGAACCATTGAAAAATGTATATTCTTCACAAATTGTCACTGTATAGAAACATCCATGCTGTAGACTTACCAACGGGATACCAAATCTGAAATGCAATACCATCAAGATCCACAAGGGCTTTTATTTGAAGCCAAGGAGTGAAGGGCTTGGTGAGCCTACCCATTCCAGAAAGCCTTGTATCTTTGTGTATCAGGGCGTGGCCTGTAGCGTCACTTATAGGTGATATTGGGCCATTTGTGGTGTGGTAGTTACTCTTGGCCTATACTATCAATGTTTCAGGATTTTGAAAACTTTTTACCATTGCATACAAAATCGGAAATGCAATACCATCAAGATCCACATGGGCCTTTGCTAAAGACCAAGTAATGAGTGGGGGCTTGGTCAGCCCACAATTGCCTGAAATGTTGTGTATGCGTCTCGCCAAGCTTGCGCGTGTGTCAAGGGAAAGGCTGAGTGTGTGAGAATGTGGAGCGCGCGCGCTGAGGAGCAGGGGAGACATTTCATTGGATATTTCCATAACAATTAGCCAAGCATGCATTTTTCAAATATTCACCAAAATTCAACTTTTCATCTTACAGTCAATTTTTTCTGAGATTTGTGTACTAAACATTCTCAAGTCTTCATGAACTTGTGATTGAATCAGAGTTTTTTGACTGGCGTATGTGTAAAGCATTTTTTTTGCGTTAGAAATAAATTAGATTTCCTTTATTTCAATCATTTTTTAAGATATTAATTTGCCTTTTCACATGGGAACATGATGTAGTGTCTTTCACGTGACACACCAAGTTTGGTGTTGATATTTCAAAGATTTGCTGAGATTTGATCCAACTTCCTGTTTGGTTGCTTTGTTGATGATTTTGATTGGCTGTACCGGACAAACGGTTGTGAAATTCAAAAATATGTTAAAGAATTCAGTGAGGGTTGCTCTGAAGATGATACCTGCCAATTCTGGGGAAGATTGGACAAAAATTGTAGGAGAAGTAGCGAAAAAACGTGTTTCCTAAATCGTTATTGTACAAAAAAATCCAATATGGCGGCCGTTATAGGTTATTGAGGCTTTTTTGTTCCTCATGAGAAATAAGGCATATCTAATGAATTTCAGAATTTTGGGACAAATGGGATGCGAAAGGCATCACTTTGTAAATGGACAATTGGGGCTTGGCCGTAGCGCCACCTATGGATAATGGTGCGTCATTTGTGGTGTGATAGTTACTCCTGGCCTATACTATCAATGTTTCAGGATTTTGAGAACCTTTTCTAAAATGCATTACCATCAAGATCCACAAGGGCCTTCACTTCAAGCCAAGGAATGAGTGGGGGCTTGGTCAGCCCACAATTGCCTGAAATGTTGTGTATGCGTCTCGCCAAGCCCGCGCGTGTGTCAAGGGAAAGGCTGAGTGTGTGAGAATGTGGAGCACGCGCATGCTGAAGAGCAGGGGAGACATTTCATTGGAAATTTAGTTAGCAATTAGCCAAGCATGCATGTTTCAAATATTCACATAAAATCGACTTTTCATCTCACAGTCAACTTTTTCTCAGATTTGTGTACTAAACATTCTCAAGAGTCTTCATATGAACTTGTGATTGAATCAAAGTATCAGTTTTTGACCGGCGGATGTGTAAAGCATTATTTTAGCGTTAGCGATAAATTCGATTTGCTTTATATCAACCATTTTTGAGATATGAAATAGCCTTTGCACATGTTAACATGTTGTAGTGTCTTCCTTGTGACATACCAAGTTACGTGTTGATATCTCAAAGATTTGCTGAGATTTGACCCAACTTCCTGTTTGGTTGCTTTTTTGCTGATTTTGATTGGCTGTGCCGGACAAACGGTTTAGAAAATCAAAACGCCATGGGATAACTTTTGTGAGGCTTGGTCTGAAGATCATCTCTGGTCATTTTGAAGAAGATATGACAAAAATTGTAGGAGGAGTAGGCTTTCAAAGGTTTTTGATACAACCGGAAATAGCGGAAAATCTATATAACCGGAAATTGACGTCATAGGGTGCGTTGAACTCGTCTTGATCCAGGGAATCCAATGGTATCTCATTTTTGAAAATCAGTCATACGGTTCAAAAGTTGCGTGTGTAAACACAAGTCCAACTTTGACCCATTGGTGGCGCTAGAGTGGTCTAATGGGATACATGAAACTTGGTGTAGGTATATAAGGAACTGTCCTTAACCCTTTCACACGTAGGTTCTAAATTCCTTGACTGGTCCCCCAGAGTGAGTTTTTTATGCGCGTGAGTTTGGATCAATCTCAACGTTCTAGAAATTGATTATGACGCATTAAAATCGAATTGCTATACAATTTAAGTATTTCTCGGTTCGCATTTTCCATTGACCTAGTTTGCACCCCGTATTAGTGACGAATACTCCATTCATTGGTTGTTTTGTTTATCCACCTTCTCGTTACGTATTTCTTCCGCTTCAGGGGACTGGCGGAAACCTTCAAAGTAGATATTTTGGCTATTATTCTGGTGACTGAAGTATTTGTATAACTCAAATTATACCACCCATATAGTTTGCACGATACTGAGATGAAAGCATGAACTGTTGTATTTCACGAGGTGATGTTTTTGCCAAACTAGCTAGCTCGTAGTGTAGTAAAGAGTCAATCAACAAGTTAGCTGTTGCTAATTTACTAGGCTATGTTACGTTGTTTGTGTGGTCGGATTATAACGAAAACAAAATAATTTGGATACATCCAGTCAGTCTAATTTGATTTATATTCATCGTTTTGTTTTCTCTAGCTGGCTTCCATCTCGTAAACCTTCTGAGTTGGCAACGCAGCCAGTGTTCACAAAATAAGTTACTGGATGGAAGCCAGCTAAACGAAAACAAAACGATACATTACAATCCTAGTAATACGCTAGACTGACTAGATGCACTTGCATTACTTTGTTATAATCCTACTACACAAACTACGTAACATAGCCAAGTAAATTAGCAGCAACTGTTGATCGTCAACCAAATTGAGCTATAGGCGAGACTGGAACATGACTCCCACACACCTCGGCGAAAGGCGATCAAGCAAGCTCATGCTGCTTGGATACCTTCAAACCTTTTTGGTTGGCATCTTTATCTGGGAAACTTTTCTGGTGAGTAGATTATTTATACCCACAAAATATACACATACCTGTGGCATGATATTGAGACGAAAGCATGACCTGTGGTTGTTTTCCACTATCTGATGTTTTTACTAGCTAGCTCGTAGTAAAGGGTATTATTCAGGTAACTAGCGATTACTAACTTGCCATGTTTAGTCAAATTAAAGCAAACACAATAATTCAGACATCCATTCTATATTGATGGCTATGTTTTGTGATCTCTTGCTACCATCTACTGTCATTAATTTCCGTGTTGATAGAAAATGTATTCCTCATTTATTGTCAGGCCACAGTTCAAGCAAAAATGAGAGGCAAGTGTAATTTGTTTGGAAAATCTGGGCTAGGGCTAGTTGATGGACGACATGTAGAATAAACCAGACTTTATGCTTATTCAATCTAACAACCTATTGAAATGACAAGACGGCAATGTATGACTGTAATGTTTCATAGGGTAATGAAACGCACCACTTGTCATACCACTTGATTGCCTGCTGTTGACCGTTTTCTATATCTTGAACATCTCCCTATAATTTTACAGGTGAATGTTGGCCTGCACAGGCCCCGTTCCAAGAAACAGAACATGACAGCACTGCTGTACAAATTGTCCATGTATAGTACATGGCCTTCTCTCAGGTGTCGAGCAAGTACGGTCAGCACAAAGTGACCATTCCTTGCTGAACATCAACGAGACCGTCAAACACCTAATTCCTTGATGTACCAGCAGCATGTTTATTTTTTTGCAAAGGCTGAAAGCCCATCTCCCATCCCACACCATCACCACATTGCATAGAGGGACTGTAGAGAGCATCCCAAGGAGCTGCATCACGGCCTGCAGAGGACAGTGAGGACAGCTGAGAAGATAGTCAGGATCTCTCTGCCCTCCCTCACAAACATCTATACCAAATGCTGCATCCCCAAACCCACACGCATTGTGGACAAACCCATGCACCCCACACGCTCCTGTACATCATCAAACTCAATATTTTTGCATATTGCTGCTACCTCAATAACTGATGTCCATGTATTATGGTATTAGTATGTTATGTTTACATTCAGTTTCCCTTGCACTAGCTTACTTGTTTACATTCACAGTATCCCCACTTCTTGGTGTTTTGAGGCATTTGTCACAAATTTCATCTTGTCTTATTGGACCAATTTTATTGACCTAATTCCACACAGTTGTTGTAGTTGTCTAGGTTATGTCTAGGTCCTGGAAGAACGTTGTTTTGTTTCATTGTGTACTGTAAGTATATGATGACAATAAATACCAGTTGACTTGTCATGACAACAGATCCAGAAATCCCAAGCCCTTCATGATCCTGGATGTCCATAGTGGATCCTGTGTAAAGGATCATGTCCTAAACATAGCCAGTACATCACACAACTCAAACATGCTGTACCTTTTTGCCGATATGTTGACGGAAGCTTTGCCTACCCCTACACAGTAAGGTTTTAAATAATTTTGATGTGATATTTTTTATAGCTGTGTGCTAATGATATTCATTGATATGTAACGTGACAATGACGAGATTGTACCCTTTCCTGGACATGTAATTAGCTACCTGAAATGAGTAAAAGGATACGTGTTAAAAATTAAGAAACGTGTTGGTGTGGGCTTTTTAACTTATTAAAATATTTATTAAAATAACTTAGTACTGTCATTACTGTTCCGATTTTTAAATATTCACACAGGTGAATCCACAGTGAATTGATATGATATATTATCGTAGTGTAGCTTTCGAGAAGCTAACTTGGCTAATGACGATAATGTAGGCTGCCATGTTTTTTGTTTTGATCAGTACTCTGCATTGTGGGTGTCAAATGGTCAACGAGATGACCTAATCTTCTCACGAGAAAATACTGAGGTGTACGGGGTCAAGGGGTACATCATCAAGGGTCATATTTGTTGCCGGAAGACAAAAAAATCAAAGAT